>NW_022444324.1:0-3278 GCF_009761245.1 Sapajus apella
TTACCTACTGACTCAACAATCCCACTGCTAAAGATCTATCTCAAAGATACTGGGGATGTAACAACAAATGCTGGAAAAAATATATGCACAAAACTATGTTATTTGAGCATGACTTATAACAAAAGACTGGAAACAACCAAAATGGTCATCAATGAAAGACATATTGAATACAATGAAGTATACTCTGAAGCTATAAAAGAAAATAATTTTATATACTGCTAGGATATGTTGTCAGAATATATTTTTTAAAAGGTAAAATAGAGGTCTGTCTTCAAGTTGAGTAAGTCTACATTTATCTGAGAAAGTAAAAATTTTTCCTTTACAGCTTTGAAGGAAATATGACATTCAGTAAGTTATGTGTATTTAAAGTGCACAGTTTGATCATTTTTGTATATGAACACACCTGTGAAACCATCATCACAACCAACATAGTGAACCTCCCAAAATTTCCTTATTCCTTTGCAATCTTCTACTTCTTTTCACCCTTCCCTGCCCCCCAAGCAGAATTTCTGTTCTAGTAGATTAGTTTGCATTTCGTAAAGTTGGATATGTATGTAATAATGCATGATTATATTATATTTTCTCTAGCTTCTCTCATTCAACATAATTTGAGATTCACCCACATTGCTACACGTATCTATAATGGTTCACTTGTTTTTATTGCTGAGTAGTATTTCATTGCATGGGTGTACCACAATCTGTTTATCTGTCACTTATGGATGGATACTTGTTTTTTTCCAGTTTTAGGCTTTTATAAATAAAACTGCCAAGACTATCAAGGAGATCAATCTGCTGCAGCTAGAAATGCTTAAGAACCAGCTGGACCAGGAAGTGGAGTTCTTGTCCATGTCCACTGATCAGCCCAAGGTGGTACAGAGCAAGTATGTAGAAGCCAAAGACTAAACATGCTGAATCAGAGCAATGAGGGAAGAGAATTACTCATCCCACTGACAAGTTCTATGTATGTCCCTGAGAAGCTGCATGATGTGGAACATGTGCTCATCGATGTGGGAACTGTGTACCACATAAAGAAGATAGCTGAGGATGCCAAGGACTTCTTCAAAAGGAAGACAGACTTCCTAACCACGCAGACAGAGAAAATTCAGCCAGCTCTCCAGGAGAAGCACATCATGAAACAGGCTGTCATGGAAATGATGAGCCAGAAGATTCGGCAGATCACAGCCCTGGGGGCAGCTCAGGCTACTGCTAAGGCCTGAGACTTTGTTGCAGAAATGATGCAGAGGGAGATCCTTTGGGCGTGGCTTCCTGATGCCAGTGAAGAAAAGGGTCTTATGTTTAATGCCAATAAATGTGCCAAAATAAACTGTCAAAAAATTGATTTATAAGTCTTTCTATGCATGTATAATTTATTTTCACTCGAGTAACTCTCTCTTGGGTAAATGTTTAGGAGATGAATGGCTAGATCATATGACCAGTATAGGTTTACCTTCTTAAGAAACTGACAAGCTGTTTCCCAAGATAGCTGTACCACTTTACAGAGCTATCCCCACCAGTAGTGTGTGATACTTCCCGTTCCTTCATATCTTCTCCAACACATGGTATAATCAGTTTTTAAAATTTTAGCCATTATATTTAGTGTGTAGTGGTAACTCATTATGGTTTAAATTGACGTTTCCCTGAGAATTATGCTGAACATGTTTTACTGTGCTTACTTGCAATCAGTATATCTTCCTTGGTAGAGTGTTATTTCACTGGGTTATATTTTTAGATGAATTTTTTGAGTTCTTTATGTATTCCAAATACAAATCTCTTATCAGATACATACTTTGCAGTAACTCTTTCCCAGTGTGTAGTTTGTATAAGTGTATTTTGAAGATATGTTTTTATTTTGATTAAGTCCAAATTATCAAATTTCTCCTTTATGAATCATACTTTTGATGTCAAATGTAAGAAATCTTTGCCTAATCCAACTTCAATAAAATGTTTTTAAATTTTTCCTAGAAGTTTTATAGAAGTTTTTAGGTTTTACATTTAAGTCTACAACCTGCTTTGAGTTAATTTATGTACATGATGTGAGGTATGGCCCAATTTTTTGCTTATAAATATCTAATAGTTTGGGTAACATTTGTGGAAAAGACTTTCCTTTCTCCATTTAACTGTCTTTGCAACTTTGTCAGAAGTCTACTGTCATACATGTATAAATCTATTTCTGGATTTTCTATTTTGTTCCAGTGGCCTATTCATCTGCTCTCCTAATTACTAAAGCTTTATAATAAGTCTTGAACTTACATGATGCTTGGGCTATTCTAGGTTCTCTGAATTGCAGAATTCGTTTGTCATTTAAAAAAATCCTTCTGAGATTTTGATTGGGGTTATGTTGATGCAAGTGATCAAATTGGGGAGCTTAACAATATAGGCTCCTGACTTATAAACAAGGCATATCTCTTCATGTATTTAGGCCTTCTTTAATTTCTATCAGTAATATTGTACCATTTTCAATGCATATGTCTTACACGCTTTTTGCCACATTTAACCATAAGTACTTCATATTTTTGATACTACTGTACATGGAATTTAACTTCAATTTCCAATTGTTCATTGCTGGTACACATAAATACAATTGCTTTTAGAAGTAAATTTTTATCTAGCAAACTTACTAAACTTAGTACATCTAGATTTTTTCTACATCCCACCAGATTTTATGCATGTCGACTGCAAAAAAAGACAATCTTACTTCTTTCCCAATCTGGATGCATTTTATTTCTTTTTCTTGCCTTAGTGCACTGGCTGCTGCCTTACAATGTTGAACAGACGTAATGAGAGTAGACACTCGTTTCACTTCTGGTTATTGGGGGAAAACAATCAGTAGCTACAAAGTATGATGTTCATTTTCAATTTTTCATAAAAGTGATTTAAGTTCCATTCCTAGTTTGTTGATATATTTATTGTTTTTTAAATTACATAGTAATCAATTTTAGATTTTTTTCAAAGGGGTTTTTCTGTGTTTATTGAAATGAACATATGGATTGTCTTTTTAAAGTTTGTCATTACGGTTAATTTTACACTGATTTCAAATGTTAAACAAACTTTGTATTCTTGTTATAAACGCTATTTGGTCATAGAGTATTTTCTTTTTATATATTGTTGGATTTGACTTGCTAAAGTTTAGAATATTTTTACCAATGTTTATGAGAGATACTTGTCTGTGGTTTTCCTTCTTATTTGTCTTGTCTATGCCTTGTTTGGATATCCTGGTAATATTAGCTTCATAAATGATCTGGGAAGTTATTTTCTGCTCTTCAGTTTAATAGAAGAGT
>NW_022444325.1:0-3277 GCF_009761245.1 Sapajus apella
ACCATGCCTGGCTAATTTTTGTATTTTTTGTAGAGATGGGGTTTTGTCGTGTTGCCCAGGCTGGTCTCAAACTCCTAGCTTCAAGAAATCCACCTGCCTCAGCCTCCCAAAGTGCCAGGATTACAGGTGTGAACCACTGTGCCCAGCCTTTTATAAGAGTCAGGGTCTTGCTCTGTTGTCCAGGATAGAGTGCAGTGGTGGGATCATAGCTCATTGCAGCTTCAGCCTCCCAAGCTCGAGCACCTCCCAGGCTCACACAATCCTTTTGCCTCAGCCTCCTAGTAGTTGGGACTACAGTAGGTGCCACCATGCCCAGCTGATTTGTGTGTGTGTGTTTGGGTTTGTGTGCATGTGTGTGTATGTGTTTTGTAGCAGTAAGCCCTCAATGTGTTGCCCAGGCTGGTCTCCAACTCCTGGGCTCAAGTGATCCTCCTACCTTGACCTCCCAAAGTGCTGGGATTACAGGCATGAGTCACTGTGCCCAGTTTTCCTCCTAATTTTTTTTTTTTGAGATGGAGTCTCGATCTGTTGCCCAGGCTGGGGTGCAGTGGTGTGATCTTGACTTACTGCAGCCATTCCTTTTGAGTTCAAGCGATCCTCCTGCCTCAGCCCCCTGAGTAGCTGGGATTATAGGTGAACGCCACCATGCCTGGCAGTGACTCTGACCAGCAAGAGGTCGTTCCTGTTGTGTTGCTCACAGTAGCTCATGAGGCCTGATGTCACTTTGGAGACCTGTGTTTGGGCACAAGGAGGAGAGAGAGGTGATAAGAAGAGGCTGCCGCACTGGGGCTCACAGCAGTGGCATCCCCAACAGCAGCAGGCAGAAACAGCCCAGGAGCCCATGGACGGGGGCGTGGGCAAACAGTGTGGCCCAGGCACATCCTGGAATATTAATCAGCCATGAAAAGAAGCACAGCTCTGACATAGGCCACAATGTGGATGCATCTTAAGGACCTCAAGCTCAGCGAGAGACACTAGACACAGAACGTCATGCAGTGCATGATCCCATTTCTTTCTTTTTTTTTTTTTTTTTTTGAGAGAAGTCTCACTGTCATCCAGGCTCGAGTGCAGTGGTGTGATCTCAACCCACTGCAACCTCCACCTCCCAGGTTCAAGTGATTCTCCTGCCTCAGCCTCCCAAGTAGCTGAAATTACAGGCATGTGCCACAACTACCCAGCTAATTTTTGTATTTTTAGTAGAGATGGGATTTTTCCACATTGGTCAGGCTGGTCTTGAACTCCTGAACTAAGGTGATCCTTCCACCTCAGCCTCCCAAAGTGCTGGGATTACAAGTGTGAGCCAGTGACCTGCCAGTGATCCCATTTCTATGAAGTGCCCAGGGCAGGCCCATCCACAGAGACAGGAAGGGGATGCATGGGTGCTGGGGCCTGGGGAGAGGATAGGGCATGATGGCTGAGGGGGACAGTGTTTCCTTTTGGGGTAATGGAATGTCCTGGAATAAATGTGGTTGAGTGCACAACATTGTGAATGTATTAAATATCGCTAGTGGTAAACATATGTGTCTTGGCCGGGGTATTTGGTGGCTTATGTCTGTCATCCCAACATTTTGGGAGGCTGATGCTGGAGGATTGCTTGAGTCCAGGGGTTTGAGACCATCCTAGGCAACATAGTGAGGCCTTATCTCTACAAAAAATACAAAAACAAGTCAGGCATAGTGATGCACGCCTGCAGTCCCAGCTACTTGGGGGGCTGAGGTTAGAGGATTACTTGAGCCTGGGAGGTTGAAGCTGCAGTGAGCCAATATTACATTACTACACTCCAGCCTGGGTGATAGAGTGAGACATTGTCTCAATTAAGACAAATAGGTAAATAGGGCTGGGCACAGTGGCTCACACTTATAATACCAGCACGTTGGGAAGTCAAGAGTTCAAGACCAGCCTGGCCAACATGATGAAACTCCGTCTCTACTAAAAATACAAAAATTAGCCAGGCGTGGTGACATATGCCTATAATCCCAGTTACTTGGGAGGTTGAGGCAGGAGAATCACTTCAACCTGGGAGGTGGAAGTTGCAGTGAGCTGAGACTGCACCATTGCACTCCAGACTGGGTGAAAGAGCTAGATATCATGTTAAAAAAAAAAAAAAAGAAAAATAGGTAAATTATATAAATAAATTGATATATGTCTTTTCTCAAAAATTTAAAAAGATTTTTTTCCTTTTTTTTTTTGAGACAGAGTCTCCCTCTGTCCCTTAGGCTGGGCGGAGTGCAGTGATGCCATCTCAGCTCACTGCAACCTCCACCTCCTATGTTCAAGTGATTCCCCTTCCTCCCAAGTAGCTGGGTCTATAGGTGCACACCACCATACCCAGCTAATTTTTTGTAATTTTAGTAGAGACGGGTTTCACTGTGTTAGCCAGGATAGTCTCGATCTCCTGACATTATGATCGGCCCGCCTTTTCCTCCCAAAGTGCTGGGATTACAGGTGTGAGCCATTGTGCCTGGCCAAAAAGGATTTTTAAAAGAAGAAAAGACTGGGCTTCCTTCAGCAGGTTTTGAACGAAAAGGGTCAGGAACAGATGGATCCTGCTTTTGGAGTCCAAGACCTCATTCTCACCTCGAGGAAGGAAGGCCCTGATAGGAAAACACTGTCTGAACAGCTGCTGAATTTGAGGGAGGGTTCACAGTGACACCGGCCAGGAGGCTGGACCCAATGAAGACTAGGTAAGCTTCCATCTTTCTCTTGCAGCCTGGACCCCTGGGGACTCCAACCCCCCACCGAGGGTCTGACATCTCTGGTCACAGGAGGGACACTCTGCCCCGGGCTGCTGCTGGTATCCTGGGTCAGGCTAAATGGGGACATGTCTGTCCACCCCTGGATCTCATTCAGTGGTGGTAATCGTGTCTCTGTGGAACTCAGTGATCTTTCTTGGCCTGGCTTTCTCTCCTGGAAGGCAAGAGGTGATCACAGGGGGAGGATTAGATGCAGCAGGGGAGAGGCAATGATTTGAGAAGGATCGCAGTGTCACCTCATGGAGGTGCCTCCCTGGTCTGTTTCTGTGTTTGTTTGTTTGAGATAGAGTTTTCTTCTTGTTGTTGCCCAGGGTGGAGTGCAATGGTGCGATCTCACCATCTCAGCTCACCACAACCTCTGCCTCCTGGGTTCAAGCAAGTCTCCTGCCTCAGCCTCCCAAGTAGCTGGCATTACAGGAATGCACCACCATGCCCGGCTAATTTTTTGTGGTTTTAGTAGAGAGACAGGGTTTCTCCATGTTGGTCAGGTTAGTCTTGAACTCCCAACCTCAGGTGATCCTGCC
>NW_022444326.1:0-3277 GCF_009761245.1 Sapajus apella
ACCATGCCTGGCTAATTTTTGTATTTTTTGTAGAGATGGGGTTTTGTCGTGTTGCCCAGGCTGGTCTCAAACTCCTAGCCTCAAGAAATCCACCTGCCTCGGCCTCCCAAAGTGCCGGGATTACAGGTGTGAACCACTGTGCCCAGCCTTTTATAAGAGTCAGGGTCTTGCTCTGTTGCCCAGGATAGAGTGCAGTGGTGGGATCATAGCTCATTGCAGCTTCAGCCTCCCAAGCTCGAGCACCTCCCAGGCTCACACAATCCTTTTGCCTCAGCCTCCTAGTAGTTGGGACTACTACTACTGCCACCATGCCCAGCTAATTTGTGTGTGTGTGTTTGGGTTTGTGTGCATGTGTGTGTATGTGTTTTGTAGCAGTAAGCCCTCAATGTGTTGCCCAGGCTGGTCTCCAACTCCTGGGCTCAAGTGATCCTCCTACCTTGACCTCCCAAAGTGCTGGGATTACAGGCATGAGTCACTGTGCCCAGTTTTCCTCCTAATTTTTTTTTTTTGAGATGGAGTCTCGATCTGTTGCCCAGGCTGGGGTGCAGTGGTGTGATCTTGACTTACTGCAGCCATTCCTTTTGAGTTCAAGCGATCCTCCTGCCTCAGCCCCCTGAGTAGCTGGGATTATAGGTGAACGCCACCATGCCTGGCAGTGACTCTGACCAGCAAGAGGTCGTTCCTGTTGTGTTGCTCACAGTAGCTCATGAGGCCTGATGTCACTTTGGAGACCTGTGTTTGGGCACAAGGAGGAGAGAGAGGTGATAAGAAGAGGCTGCCGCACTGGGGCTCACAGCAGTGGCATCCCCAACAGCAGCAGGCAGAAACAGCCCAGGAGCCCATGGACGGGGGCGTGGGCAAACAGTGTGGCCCAGGCACATCCTGGAATATTAATCAGCCATGAAAAGAAGCACAGCTCTGACATAGGCCACAATGTGGATGCATCTTAAGGACCTCAAGCTCAGCGAGAGACACTAGACACAGAACGTCATGCAGTGCATGATCCCATTTCTTTCTTTTTTTTTTTTTTTTTTTGAGAGAAGTCTCACTGTCATCCAGGCTCGAGTGCAGTGGTGTGATCTCAACCCACTGCAACCTCCACCTCCCAGGTTCAAGTGATTCTCCTGCCTCAGCCTCCCAAGTAGCTGAAATTACAGGCATGTGCCACAACTACCCAGCTAATTTTTGTATTTTTAGTAGAGATGGGATTTTTCCACATTGGTCAGGCTGGTCTTGAACTCCTGAACTAAGGTGATCCTTCCACCTCAGCCTCCCAAAGTGCTGGGATTACAAGTGTGAGCCAGTGACCTGCCAGTGATCCCATTTCTATGAAGTGCCCAGGGCAGGCCCATCCACAGAGACAGGAAGGGGATGCATGGGTGCTGGGGCCTGGGGAGAGGATAGGGCATGATGGCTGAGGGGGACAGTGTTTCCTTTTGGGGTAATGGAATGTCCTGGAATAAATGTGGTTGAGTGCACAACATTGTGAATGTATTAAATATCGCTAGTGGTAAACATATGTGTCTTGGCCGGGGTATTTGGTGGCTTATGTCTGTCATCCCAACATTTTGGGAGGCTGATGCTGGAGGATTGCTTGAGTCCAGGGGTTTGAGACCATCCTAGGCAACATAGTGAGGCCTTATCTCTACAAAAAATACAAAAACAAGTCAGGCATAGTGATGCACGCCTGCAGTCCCAGCTACTTGGGGGGCTGAGGTTAGAGGATTACTTGAGCCTGGGAGGTTGAAGCTGCAGTGAGCCAATATTACATTACTACACTCCAGCCTGGGTGATAGAGTGAGACATTGTCTCAATTAAGACAAATAGGTAAATAGGGCTGGGCACAGTGGCTCACACTTATAATACCAGCACGTTGGGAAGTCAAGAGTTCAAGACCAGCCTGGCCAACATGATGAAACTCCGTCTCTACTAAAAATACAAAAATTAGCCAGGCGTGGTGACATATGCCTATAATCCCAGTTACTTGGGAGGTTGAGGCAGGAGAATCACTTCAACCTGGGAGGTGGAAGTTGCAGTGAGCTGAGACTGCACCATTGCACTCCAGACTGGGTGAAAGAGCTAGATATCATGTTAAAAAAAAAAAAAAAGAAAAATAGGTAAATTATATAAATAAATTGATATATGTCTTTTCTCAAAAATTTAAAAAGATTTTTTTCCTTTTTTTTTTTGAGACAGAGTCTCCCTCTGTCCCTTAGGCTGGGCGGAGTGCAGTGATGCCATCTCAGCTCACTGCAACCTCCACCTCCTATGTTCAAGTGATTCCCCTTCCTCCCAAGTAGCTGGGTCTATAGGTGCACACCACCATACCCAGCTAATTTTTTGTAATTTTAGTAGAGACGGGTTTCACTGTGTTAGCCAGGATAGTCTCGATCTCCTGACATTATGATCGGCCCGCCTTTTCCTCCCAAAGTGCTGGGATTACAGGTGTGAGCCATTGTGCCTGGCCAAAAAGGATTTTTAAAAGAAGAAAAGACTGGGCTTCCTTCAGCAGGTTTTGAACGAAAAGGGTCAGGAACAGATGGATCCTGCTTTTGGAGTCCAAGACCTCATTCTCACCTCGAGGAAGGAAGGCCCTGATAGGAAAACACTGTCTGAACAGCTGCTGAATTTGAGGGAGGGTTCACAGTGACACCGGCCAGGAGGCTGGACCCAATGAAGACTAGGTAAGCTTCCATCTTTCTCTTGCAGCCTGGACCCCTGGGGACTCCAACCCCCCACCGAGGGTCTGACATCTCTGGTCACAGGAGGGACACTCTGCCCCGGGCTGCTGCTGGTATCCTGGGTCAGGCTAAATGGGGACATGTCTGTCCACCCCTGGATCTCATTCAGTGGTGGTAATCGTGTCTCTGTGGAACTCAGTGATCTTTCTTGGCCTGGCTTTCTCTCCTGGAAGGCAAGAGGTGATCACAGGGGGAGGATTAGATGCAGCAGGGGAGAGGCAATGATTTGAGAAGGATCGCAGTGTCACCTCATGGAGGTGCCTCCCTGGTCTGTTTCTGTGTTTGTTTGTTTGAGATAGAGTTTTCTTCTTGTTGTTGCCCAGGGTGGAGTGCAATGGTGCGATCTCACCATCTCAGCTCACCACAACCTCTGCCTCCTGGGTTCAAGCAAGTCTCCTGCCTCAGCCTCCCAAGTAGCTGGCATTACAGGAATGCACCACCATGCCCGGCTAATTTTTTGTGGTTTTAGTAGAGAGACAGGGTTTCTCCATGTTGGTCAGGTTAGTCTTGAACTCCCAACCTCAGGTGATCCTGCC
>NW_022444327.1:0-3276 GCF_009761245.1 Sapajus apella
CTGACTCTAGCAGAAATTTAACTTTCTTGACAAACCCAATTTATTTTTATATATCCAGGCATATGGAAATGAACCCAGGACTGTATTAGTCAAAATTATCAAACTGTGAGCAAGAAATTTAATAAAAATTATAAATAGAATTCACAATATGGTGGTCTTGGGTTCTGATGTTCACTATGAGAATATATGGAGGCTGACTATTCAGTCCACAGCCCATTTTCTGGGAAATGACTCACCACACACAAGTGTGAAGGCCCTATGGCCCTATGTGTCCCATATAATCCTAACAGCCTGGCCATAGCTCATTTAAATTGAGTCAATCAAATCTTCCTTCTAGAATTGGATTTTATGTGCATTAATCAGTCTCTTAGCTTAAACTCCTGTGGAGCTGAAGGAGGGCCACTTTCAGCACATGCATAGAGAAGCAGAAAGGAAAAAACAATGCCAAACAAGGAAAAATTCAGAAGGTTCAGATGTCAGGATAGACCATGGAATCTGGTATATACAAAGGTCTGCATCACTGCCTGGCCCCCTAATGGCTTTTCTGTTTATTTCTCATCCCTCATGAAAGCCAGTGATTTTCCTGCTCCCTGCTTGTGTAAAATACTCTGGATCCATATGTGGTAAAATATGTTTGCTCCACAACATGACTCTGTAGAGTTTCTGATTCATAGGTTGAGGTGTGACCTGATCATTTGTATTTCTCAAAGTTTACAAATGATTATGATATGTGGAGAGGGACCACACTTGAGAATCACTACCCTAAGGTCATGTACGTGTCTTGGATTGGAGTTGTGGGGATAAGGTGATTACATAGTTCTACAAATTAGGGGGGGAAATGACTTCTTGTCTTCAGTTCTAGATAATTCTAGTTCAGTGATATTGTCCTCTAGTTCTATAAGCAAATAATTTTCCCATCATCTAAGTACCCCTTTGTTAGACTAGCTAATTTTCCAATCATCTAAGTACCCCTTTGTAGACTACTGTTTCCATTCTGTCTGTGGTAACATGGGACTCCAGGCACGATGTGTCCCAAGCCATGACTTTCTGTAGTACCACAATCCACTCAGCCTCATGGAAGAACTATCCCTTCCAAGAATTATGAGAATTGGGGGAGTAAGATGCTGGTCCCTATTTTTACACCCAAAATGTCATCCAACATCTGTGACACCCAAATGCAAAGCCTCTAATATTTTCTTTGTCAGCGTGAACCACTTTCATAAGAATCTTTCCCAGTTTAAAACAATCAATTTACATCACCTTGATAAGCCTAGCTTTTTAAAAACAAAGCTTCTGGCTCAATGAAATAAGAGAGGACACAAACAGATAGAGAAACATTCCATGTTCATGGTTAGGAAAAATCAATATCGTGAAAATGGCCATACTGCCCAAATTAATTTACAGATTCAACGCTATTCCCATCAAGCTACCAACGACCTTCTTCACAGAACTGGAAAAAAACACCTTAAACTTCATATGGAACCAAAAGAGAGCCCTCATAGCCAAGTCAATTCTAAGCAAAAAGAACAAAGCGGGAGGCATCACACTACCAGACTTCAAACTATACTACAAAGCTACAGTAATCAAAACAGCATGGTACTGGTACCAAAACAGAGATATAGACCAATGGAACAGAACAGAGGCCTCGGAGGAAACACAACATATCTACAACCATCTGATTTTGACAAACCAGACAAAAACAAGCAATGGGGAAAGGATTCCCTGTTTAATAAATGATGTTGGGAAAATTGGCTAGCCACTTGCAGGAGGCAGAAACTGGACCCCTTCCTGATGCCTTACACTAAAATTAACTCCAGATGGATTAAAGACTTAAATATAAGACCTAACACCCTTAAAAACCCTAAAAGAAAATCTAGGCAAAACCATTCAGGACATAGGCATAGGCAAGGACTTCATGACCAAAACACCAAAATCATTGGCAACAAAAGCCAAAATAGACAAGTGGGATCTAATCAAACTCCACAGCTTCTGCATGGCAAAAGAAACAGTCATTAGAGTGAATTGGCAACCAACAGAATGGGAAAAAATTTTTGCAGTCTACCCATCTGACAAAGGGCTGATATCCAAAATTTACAAAGAACTAAAACAGATCTACAAGAAAAAAACAAATAAACCCATTCAAAAGTGGGCAAAGGATATGAAGAGACACTTTACAAGAGAAGACATAAATGAGGCCAACATATGAAAAAACGCTCATCATCACTGGTCATTAGAGAAATGCAAATCAAAACTACATTGAGATACCATCTCACGCCAGTTCAAATGGCGATCATTAAAAGATCTGGAGACAACAGATGCTGGAGAGGATGTGGAGAAATAGGAAAACTTTTACACTGTTGGTGGGAGTGTCAATTAGTTCAGCCATTGTGGAATACAGAGTGGTGATTCCTTAAGGACCTAGAAATAGAAATTCCATTTGACCCAGCAATCCCATTACTGGGTATATATCCAAAGGATTATAAATCGTTCTACTATAAGGACACATGCACAAGAATGTTCATTGCAGCACTGTTTACAATAGCAAAGATCTGGAACCAACCCAAATGCCCATCGATGATAGACTGGACAGGGAAAATGTGACACATATACACCATGGAATATTATGCAGCCATCAAAAACGATGAGTTTGTGTCCTTTGTAGGGACATGGATGAAACTGGAAACCATCATTCTCAGCAAACTGACAGAAGAGCAGAAGATCAAACACCGCATGTTCTCACTCATAGGCGGGTGTTGAACAATGAGAACACATGGACACAGGGAGGGGAGCACTACACACTGGGGTCTGTTGGGGGGAAATGGGGGAGGGATGGGGGGGTGGGGAGGTGGGGAGAGACAGCATGGGGAGAAATGCCAGATATAGGTGAAGGGGAGGAAGGCAGCAAATCACACTGCCATGTGTGTACCTATGCAACAATCTTGCATGTTCTTCACATGTACCGCAAAACCTAAAATACAATTTAAAAAAAAAGCTTCTATTTGATATCCTTTGAGGGAAAGAGGCTGGATTGCTGAAAGAAGATGGGAAATCTCTGAATATGGAATGAAGATACTTCTACAATGCATAAGCTTCATAAAGTACAAAGTCTATCTCTCAGTCTTGAGAAAATCTACCCACAATTCCTTAACATCAGAAGTCTTTTGGCTGCAGAACTTCAGGATGCCAAGTCACCTGGGTATCAAATCTGATTCCAAAAGGTGTTTATTCATTCAACAAATATTTGCTGAGCCTACATTCTCTCACCAGAAGACTCAG
>NW_022444328.1:0-868 GCF_009761245.1 Sapajus apella
ATCTATGATTAGATTCAGCGAGTTAGAAACACGTTTCCTCTAAAAGCTGCGTTTGGATATTCCTGAGTGAATAGGAGTATAGGGTGTAATGAGAAACATCTGGCAATAAAACAAAAACGGAGCTATGTAGCAGAATGATTGTCAAGGCGCATATTCAACTTAGAGAGTTAAACAGATGTGTGAATGTAGCAGTTCTGAAACCCTTTCATTGGAGAATCTGGAAAGGGATATTACCAGCCATATAGAGGCACATAAGAATTAGAGCAATGATCATGTCCAAACTGCAGGAGAAACGTCTGTGTTAAACTCCTCTGCTGTGTGTTCGTTCACCTTAGGAAGCTGAATCTATGTTTAGATTCAGCGAGTTAGAAACACTTCTCTTCTAAAAGCTGCCTTTGTATATACTTGAGTCCATGGGATTATAGGAAGTAATTAGAAATATCTGGCTCTAAAACAAAAACAGGGTTATGTAGCAGAATGATTGTCAAAGTGTATATTCAACCTACAGAGCTAAACAGATGTGAGAATGGAGCAGTTGAGAAACCCTTTCTTTGGAGAGTTTGGAAAGAATGATTTAAACCCATATACTGGCTCTTAAGCATTAGCGGTAAGATCGAATCTAAACCACAGGAGAAACGTCTGTTTCAAACTTCTCGGCTGTGTGTTCGTTCAACTTAGGAAGTTGCATCTATCATTAGATTCAGCGAGTTAGAAACACGTTTCCTCTAAAGGCTGCGTTTGGATATTCCTGATTGAATAGGAGTAGAGGATGTAATGAGAAATATCTGGCTCTAAACCAAAAACGGAGCTGTGTAGCAGAATGATTGTCAAGGTGTTCATTCAACTTACAGAGTTAAACAGATGTGTG
>NW_022444328.1:968-2463 GCF_009761245.1 Sapajus apella
AATGAGAAATATCTGGCTCTAAAACAAAAACGGAGCTGTGTAGCAGAATGATTGTCAAGGTGTTCATTCAACTTACAGAGTTAAACAGATGTGTGAATGTAGCAGTTGAGAAACCCTTTCTTTGGAGAATCTGGAGACATATATTTCCAGCCATAAACAGCCTCTTAAGAATTAGCGGTAAGATCGAATCTAAACCAAAGGAGAAACGTTTGTTTCAAACTTCTCTGCTGTGTGTTCGTTCAACTTTGGGAGTTACATCTATGATTAGATTCAGCGAGTTAGAAACACGTTTCTTCTAAAAGCTGCGTTTGGATATTCCTGAGTCCATGGGAGTATAGTAAGTAATGAGAAATATGTGGCTCTAAAACAAAAACGGAGCTATGTAGCAGAATGATTGACAAAGAGTATATTCAACTTAGACTGTTAAAGAGATGTGTGAACGTAGCAGTTCAGAAACCCTTTCTTTGGAGAATCTGGAAAGAGATATTTCCAGCCGTATACAGGCCCATAAGAATTAGCGGTAAGATCGCATCTAAACCACAGGAGAAACGTCTGTTTAAAGTTCTCGGTAGTGTATTCGTTCACTTTAGGAAGTTGCATCTATGTTTAGATTCGGCGAGTGAGAAACGCTTTTCTTCTAAAAGCTGTGTTTGGATATTCCTGATTCCATGGGAGTATAGGAAGTAATGAGAAATATCTGGCTCTAAAACAAAAACGGGGCTATGTAGCATAACGATTGTCAAGGTGTATATTCAACTCACAGATTTAAACACATGTGTGAATGGAGCAGTTGAGAAACACTTTCTTTGAGAGTTTGGAAAGAGATGTTTCCATCCCTATACAGGCTCATAAGAATTAGCGGTAAGAACGAATCTAAACCACAGGAGAAACGTCTGTTTCAATCTTCTCTGCTGTGTGTTCGTTCACCTTAGGTAGTTGCATCTATGTTTAGAATTAGCTGGTTAGAAACACGTTTCTTCTAAAAGCTGTGGTTGGATATTCCTGAGTGAATGGGAGTATAGGATGTAATGAGAAATATCTGGCTCTAAAACAAAAACGGAGCTATGTAGCAGAATGATTGTCAAGGTGTATATTCAACTTACAGAGTTAAACAGATGTGTGAATGGAGCAGTTGAGAAACCCTTTCTTTGGAGAGTTTGAAAAGAGATATTTCCAGCCGTATTCAGGCTCATAAGAATAAGCGGTAATATCGAATCGAAAACACAGGAGAAACGTCTGTTTTAAACTCCTCTGCTGTGTGTTCGTTCACCTTAGGAAGTTGCATCTATGTTTAGATTCAGCGAGTTAGAAACACTTTTCTTCTAAAAGCTGCCTTTGTATATACTTGAGTCAATGGGAGTACAGGAAGTAAAGAGAAATATCTGGCTCTAAAACAAAAACAGGGCTATGTAGCAGAATCATTGTCGAAGTGTATATTCAACGTACAATTAAACAGATGTGTGAATGGAGCAGTTGAGAAACCCTTTCTTTGGAG
>NW_022444328.1:2563-3275 GCF_009761245.1 Sapajus apella
CTATGATTTGACTCAGCGAGTTAGAAACACGTTTCTTCTAAAAGCTGCGTTTGGATATTCCTGAGTGCATAGGAGTATAGGATGTAATGAGAAATATCTGGGTCTAAAACAAAAAACGGAGCTATAGAGCAAAATTATTGTCAAGGTGTATTTCAACTTACAGAGGTAAACAGAGGTGTGAATGTAGCAGTTGAGAAAACCTTTCTTTGGAGAACCTGGAAAGAGATATTTCCAGCTATAAACAGCATCATAATAATTAGCCGTAAGATCGAATCTAAACCACAGGAGACACGTCTGTTTTAAGCTTCTCTGCAGTGTGTTAGTTCCCCTTAGGAAGTTGCATCTATGTTTAGAATCAGCGGGTTAGAAACACGTTTCTTCTAAAACTGTGTTTGGATATTAATGAGTGAATGGGAGTATAGGATGTAATGAGAAATCTCTGGCTCTAAAACAAAAACGGAGCAGTGTAGCAGATTGATTTTCAAGGTGTGTATTCAAGTTACAGAGTTAAACAGATGTGTGAATGTAGTAGTTGAGAAACCCTTTCTTTGGAGAATCTGGAAACATATATTTGCAGCCATAAACAGCCTCTTAAGAATTAGCGGTAAGATCGAATCTAAACCAAAGGAGAAACGTTTGTTTCAAACTTCTCTGCTGTGTGTTCGTTCAACTTAGGGAGTTGCATCTATGATTAGATTCAGGGAGTTAGAAA
>NW_022444329.1:0-3275 GCF_009761245.1 Sapajus apella
GCCAGCTCTACCATGTTTAACAAGTGTTATGAATAATTTTTTTTTTAGATGGAGTCTTACTGTTGTCACCGAGGCTGGAGTGCAATGACGAAATTTCGGCTCACTGCAACCTCTACCTCCCGGATTCTAGCAATTCTTCTGCCTCAGCCTCCTGAGTAGCTAAAATTATAGGCGCCCACCACCATGCCCGGGATTACAGGCATGAGCCACTGAGCCCAGCCTCTTCTTTGCTTTTTTTGAGATGGAGTTTCCCTCATGTTGCCCAGGCTGGGGTGCAATGGCACAATCTCGGCTCACTGCAACCTCTGACTCCCAAGTTCAAGCGATTCCCCTGCCTCAGCCTCCCGAGCAGCTGGAATTACAGGCACCCACCACCACAACTGGCTAACTTTTGTATTTTTAGTAGAGACAGGGTTTCACTATGTTAGCCAGGCTGGTTTTGAACTCCTGACCTCAGGTGATCCATCTGCCTCGGCTTCCAAAGTGTTGGGATTACAGGCATGAGCCACCTCACCCAGTCAACAATGAAGTTTTTCAAAAGGTTCAAGACAATGAGATGTTGAAACCAATTGCTGTTTCACAATAAAGTACTTAAAATGCAAAAGATTATACAATTTTAAGTTAATTAATTAATTAATTTTAGAGACAGGGTCTTGCTCCGTCACTCAGGCTGGAGTGCAGTGATGCAATCATAGCTCACTGCAGCTTTGAACTCCTGGGCTCAAGCAGTCCTCCTGCCTCAGCCTCCCTTAGTGCTAAGATTACAGGAGTGAGCCACCATACCCAGCCTACATTTTTAAATATACAAAATAATATAAAATCAAGGCAAAGAGATGCTGCCACTCATGGGAAATCGACTAGGTATCTGGCACTGTGCTGAATTATTAAGTCTTATTTATTTATTTATGAGACAGAGTCTCGCTCTGTTGCCCAGGCTGGAGTGCAGTGGCACCATCTTGGCTCACTGCAACCTCTTCCTCCTGGGTTCAAGTGATTCTCCTGACTCAGCCTCCTAAGTAGCTGGAATTGCAGGTGGAAAACACCATGCCTGATTAATTTTTTTTTTTTTTTTTTTGAGACAGAGTTACACTCTTTTTACCCAGGCTGGAGTGCAATGGTGCGATCTCGGCTCGCCGCAACCTCTGCCTCCTAGGTTCAGGCAATTCTCCTGCCTCAGCCTCCTGAGTAGCTGGGATTACAGGCACACGCCACCATGCCCAGCTAATTTTTTGTATTTTTAGTAGAGACGGGGTTTCACCATGTTGACCAGGATGGTCTCGATCTCTTGACCTCGTGATCCACCCGCCTCGGCCTCCCAAAGTGCTGGGATTACAGGCTTGAGCCACCGCGCCCGGCCAATTTTTTGTATTTTTAGTAGAGAGTTTTGCCAGGTTGGCCTGGCTGGTCTCGAACCCCTGACCTAGTGCTCTATTTGCCTTGACCTCCCAAAGTGCTGGAATTACAGGCGCAGGCCACCGTGCCCGGCGGAATTCTTACATCTTTTACTCAAAGAGAACTATGAAACACCTAGTAAATAAGATAAAAAGTGGGAGGCAAAGTCCCCTTTTGTAGAACAAAAGCTTACAGAAAACCATGGCAGACTCATGACATTTTTTTCCCACCAATTTAAGAGAGTGGTGTCTTTGTCTTGTACTGATGGAGTGTGGCTAAAAGTAAGAAAAAAACATCACATACTCTAATGTATTGAAGTCAGATCTTTTCCTGAAGAGGCAAAGTTGTCCCAAGTATGTCTACAAGGGCCAAGAGGCTGTCCAACAGAAACTTCTGGGATGATGGAAATGCTCTTTATGTGTATAACACAGTAGCCACTGGCTGCATACAGCTATTGGGCATTTGAAATGTAACTGGTATAAGCAGGGAACTGAATTTCAGATTTTATTTACTTAAAATTAGCAGCCAGGCATGATGGCTCACTCCTGTGATCCCACACTGTGGGAGGCTGAGGAAAGTGGATGATTTGAGGTCAGGAATTCAAGACAAGCCTGGCCAACATGGTGAAAACCCACCTCTACTAAAAACACAAAAATTAGCCAGAGTTGGTGGTGCCTGCTTGTAGTCCCAGCTACTCGGGAGGCCGAGGCGGAAACATCACCGGAACCGGGAGACTGAGGTTGCAGTGAGCCGGGATTGCACCACTGCACTCCAGTCTGGTGTCAGGGCGAGACTCTGTCTCAAAAAAAAGGTGGAAATAATAGACACTGATGTCTCCAAAAGGGGAGAGGGTGGAAGGGAAGTGAGGGCTGAGAAATTACCTATTGAGTTCAACGTTCACTATTTATTTAATTTATTTATTTTTTGAGACGGGTATACTAGAATCAAAAACTTCATCAATATACGATATTTTTATGTAACAATCCTACATGTGTACCCCCCGATTCTAAAATAATAATAAGGCTGGGTGCAGTGGCTCCCGCCTATAATCCCAGCACTTTGGGAGGCCGAGGCAGGTGGATCAGTTGAGGCCAGGAGTTCAACACCCACCTGGCCAACATGGTAAACCCTGTCTCTACTAAAAAATACAAAAAATTAGCTGGGCATGGTGGCGTGCGCCTGTAATCCCAGCTACTCGGGAGGCTGAGGCAGGAGAATCGCTTGAACCTGGGAGTCAAAGGTTGCAGTGAGCTGAGATGGCAGCCACTGCACTCCAGCCTGGCAACAGAGCGAGACTCCGACTCAAAAATAAATAAATAATGAAATAATAATAATTTTTTTTTTTTTTTTTTTGGACGGAGTTTCACTCTTGTCACCCAGGCTGGAGTGCAATGGCGCGATCTCGGCTCACCGCAACCTCCGCCTCCTGGGTTCAGGCAATTCTCCTGCCTCAGCCTCCTGAGTAGCTGGGATTACAGGCACACACCACCATGCCCAGCTAATGTTTTGTATTTTTAGTAGAGACGGGGTTTCACCGTGTTGACCAGGATGGTCTTGATCTCTCGACCTCGTGATCCACCCGCCTCGGCCTCCCAAAGTGCTGGGATTACAGGCTTGAGCCACCGCGCCCAGCCGAAATAATAATAATTTTTAAAAGACAGTAAGCTGAGTGTGATGGTTCATGCCTGTAATCTCAGCACTTTGGGAAGCCAGAGTAAGAGGATCACTTGAGGCCCACCAAGAGGTTGAGACCAGCCTGAGCAACATGGTGAGACACCCGTCTCTACAAAAAAAATTAAAACTTAGCCAAGCATGGTTACACAAAACTATAGTCCCAGCTACTCAGGAGGCTAAGGCAGGAGGATCACTTGAGCCCAGGAGTT
>NW_022444330.1:0-3213 GCF_009761245.1 Sapajus apella
CTGAGTGAATGGGAGTATAGGGTGTAATGAGAAATTTCTGGCTGGAATACAAAAACGGAGCTATGCAGCAGAATGATTGTCAAGGTGTATAGTCGACTTAGAGAGTTAAACAGATGTGTTAATGTAGCAGTTCAGAAACCGTTTCTTTGGAGATTCTGGATAGAGATATTTACAGCCATATACAGGCTCATAAGAATTAGCGGTAAGATCGCGTCTAAACCACGGGAGTAACGTGTGTTTCAAACCGCTCTTTTATGTGTTCGTTCACCCTAGGAAGTTGCATCTAAGTTTAGAGTCAGCGAGTTAGAAACACGTTTGTTCTAAAAGCTCCGTTTGGATATTCCTGAGTGAATGGGAGTATAGGGTGTAATTAGAAATTTCTGTCTGGAAAACAAAAACGGAGCTATGCAGCAGAATGATTGTCAAGGTGTATAGTCGACTTAGAATGTTAAACAGATGTGTTAATGTAGCAGTTCAGAAAACCTTTCTTTGGAGAATCTGGTAAGAGACATTTCCAGCCGTATACAGGTTCTTAAGAATTAGCGGTAAGATCGCGTCTAAACCACGGTAGAAACGTCTGTTTCAAACTGCTCTGCTATGTGTTCATTCACCTTAGGAAGTTGCATCTATGTTTAGATTCAGCGAATTAGAAACACGTTTCTTCAAAAAGCTGCGTTTGGATATTCCTGAGTGAATTGGAGAATAGGGTGTAATGAGAAATATCTGACTCTAAAACAAAAACAGAGCTATGTAGCAGAATGATTGTCAAGGGGTATATTCAAATTACAGAGGTAAACAGATGTGTGAATGTAGCAGTTCAGAAACACTTTCTTTCGTGAATCTGGAAAGAGATATTTACAGCCATATACAGGCTGATGAAAATTAGCTTTAAGATCTCGTCTCAACCAGAGGAGAAACGTCTCTTTCAAACTGCTCTGCTGTCTGTTTGTTGACCTTAGGAAGTTGCATCTATGTTTCGATTCAGCTAGATAGAAAGACGTTTCTTCTAAAAGTTGCGTTTCGATATTCCTGAGTGATTGGGAGTATAGGGTGTAATGAGAAATATCTGGCTCTAAAACAAAGACGGAGCTATGTAGCAGAATGATTGTCAAGCTGAATATTCAACATTCAGAGATAAACACACGTGTGAATGCAGCAGTTCAGAAACACTTTGTTTCGAGAATCTGCAAAGAGATAATTCCAGCCATATACAGGCTCATAAGAATTAGCTTTAAGACCGCGTCTAAACCACAGGAGAAACGTCTCTTTCAAACTTCTCTGCTGCGTGTTCGTTGACGATAGGAATCTGCATCTGTATTTCGATTAGGCGAGTTAGAAACTCGTTTCTTCTAAAAGCTGCGTTTCAGTATTCTTGAGTGAATGGGAGTAAACTGTGTAATGAGAAATATCTGGCTCTAAAACAAAAACGGAGCTTTGTAGCAGATTGAATCTCAAGGTGTACATTAAACTTAGAGAGTTAAACAATAGTGTGAATATAGCACTTGATTAACAGTTTCTTTAGAGAATCTGGAAAGAGATATTTCCAGCCATATACAGGCTCTAAAGAATTAGTGGTAAGATCGCGTCTAAACCACGGGAGAAACGTCTCTTTCAAACTGATCTGGTATTTGTTCGTCCACCTTAGGAAGTTGCATCTATGTTTAGATACAGCGAGTTAGAAACACGTTTCTTCTAAAAGCTGCGATTGGATATTCCTGAGTGAATGGGAGTATAGTGTGTAATGAGAAATATCTGGCTCTAAAACAAAAACGGAGCTACGCAGCAGAATGATTGTCAAGGTGTATATTCAACTTACAATTTAAACAGATGTGTGAATGGAGCAGTTCAGAAACCCTCTCTTTGGAGAACCTGGAAAGAGATATTTCCAGCGATATACAGGCTCATAAGAATTAGCGGTAGGATCGCATCTAAACCACGGGAGAAACGTCTCTTTCCAACTGATCTGCTATTTGTTCGTTCACCTTAGGAAGTTGCATCTATGTTTAGATACAGCGAGGTAGAAACACGTTTCTTCTAAAAGCTGCGATTGGATATACCTGAGTCAATGGGAGTATAGTGTGTCATGAGAAATATGTGGCTGTAAAACAAAAACGGAGCTTTGTAGCAGAATGATTGTCAAGGTGTATATTCAACTTATAGAGGTAAACAGATGTGTGAATGTAGCAATTCAGAAACCCTTTCTTTGGAGAATCTGGAAAGAGATATTTCCAGCCATATACATCCTCATAAGAATTAGCGGTAAGATCGCATCTAAACCACAGGAGAAACGTCTCTTTCAAACTACGCTTCTGTATTTGTTTCACCATAGGAAGTTGCATCTATGTTTAGATTCAGCGAGTTAGAAACACCTTTCTTCTAACAGCTGCGTTTGGATATTTGTCAGTGAATGGGAGTATAGGGTGTAATGGGAAATACCTGGCTGTAAAAAAAAACGGAGCTATGAAGCTGAATGATTGTCAAGGTGCATATTCTACTTACAGAGTTAAACAGACGTGTGAATGTAGCAGTTCAGAAACCGTTTCTTTGGAGAGTCTGGAAAGAGATATTTGCAGCCATATACAGGCTCATAAGAATTAGCGGTAAGATCGGGTCTAAACCACGGGAGAAACGTCTGTTTCAAACTGCTCTTTCATGTGTTCGTTCACCCTAGGAAGTTGCATTATCTTTAGATTCAGCTAGTTAGAAACAAGTCTCCTCTAAAAGCTGCGTTTGGATATTCCTGAGTGAATAGAGTATAGGGTGTAATGAGAAATATCTCGTTGTAAAACAAAAACCGTGCTATGTAGCAGAATGATTGTCAAGGTGTATATTCAACTTACAGAGTTAAACAGATGAGTTAATGTTGCAGTTCAGAAACCCTTTCTTTGGTGAATCTGGAAAGAGATATTTCCTGCCATATACAGGCTCATAAGAAATAGCGGTAAGATCGTGTCTAAACGACTGAAGAAACGTCTCTTTCAATCTGCTCTGCTATGTGTTCATTCACCTTAGGAAGTTGCATCTATGTTTAGATTCAGCGAGTTAGAAACACGTTTCTTCAAAAGCTGCGTTTGGATATTCCTGAGTGAATGACACTATAAGGTGTAATTAGAAATATCTGGCTCTAAAACAAAAACGGAGCTACGTAGCAGAAGGATTGTCAACCTGTATATTCAACTTACAGAGTTAAACAGATGAGTGAATGTAGCAGTT
>NW_022444331.1:0-3274 GCF_009761245.1 Sapajus apella
CATCTAGTAGAAGAAGATAGTGTGATTTCTTGTCCTGTAAATCATGAAAAAACACCTCCAGTACCTTCTCTTAATGTTTGCCATATTGTTTTTCAGGCTACAAGAAATTGGTCTCAGTGTAATTGTGTATAAATACTGCCCATTGGCCTCTCCTTATTAGTAGATGCTGACTAACATTACCAGGTAATAATTGGTTATACTGTATTAGGAGAATAACAGTTTATAACAATATTACTTGCAATAAATTTCATACTTTCTTTTCCTATTCAGTGAAGCAATTGTTTGGCTTTATGGCTACACAGACAGTTTTTCTTTCATAGCTAAGTTTATTTTGTCATAAGGCAATCAGGTGGTACAAAAGTATTAACAACTACAGGAAACCAACATCTAGCAAAGAAATTTGAAGATCGTGTTCACCCTGAATAAACAAGTGCCTTTAAAAAAATTCTTCCGAGACGCCCCCTTCTGCGCGGTCATGCCGAGCCAGCGCCTCAGCCTGGAAGCGGGCCGCAGACCCTTAGTTTCGCCCACCGCCTGACGACCATGGACCCCCGAAAAGTGAACGAGCTTCGGGCCTTTGTGAAGATGTGTAAGCAGGATCCAAGCGTTCTGCACACAGAAGAAATGCGCTTCCTGAGGGAGTGGGTGGAGAGTATGGGGGGTAAAATACTAAGTGCTACTCAGAAAGCTAAATCAGAAGAAAATACCAAGGAAGAAAAACCTGATAGTAAGAAGGTAGAGGAAGATTTAAAGGCAGACGAACCATCAAGTGAGGAAAGTGATCTAGAAATTGATAATGAAGGTGTGATTGAACCAGACACTGACACCCCTCAAGAAATGGGAGATGAAAATGCAGAGATAACAGAGGAGATGATAGATCAGGCAAATGATAAGAAAGTGGCTGCTATTGAAGCCCTAAATGATGGTGAATTGCAGAAAGCCATTGACTTATTCACAGATGCCATCAAGCTGAATCCTCGCTTGGCCATTTTGTATGCCAAGAGGGCCAGTGTCTTCGTCAAATTACAGAAGCCAAATGCTGCCATCCGAGACTGTGACAGAGCCATTGAAATAAATCCTGATTCAGCTCAGCCTTACAAGTGGCGAGGGAAAGCACACAGACTTCTGGGCCACTGGGAAGAAGCAGCCCATGATCTTGCCCTTGTCTGTAAACTGGATTATGATGAAGATGCGAGTGCAATGCTGAAAGAAGTTCAACCTAGGGCACAGAAAATTGCAGAACATCGGAGAAAGTATGAGCGAAAACGTGAAGAGCGAGAGATCAAAGAAAGAATAGAAAGAGTTAAGAAGGCTCGAGAAGAGCATGAGAGAGCCCAGAGGGAGGAAGAAGCCAGACGACAGACTCAATGAAATTCTTAGTGATCCAGAGGTTCTTGCAGCCATGCAGGATCCAGAAGTTATGGTGGCCTTCCAGGATGTGGCTCAGAACCCAGCAAATATGTCAAAATACCAGAGCAACCCAAAGGTTATGAATCTTATCAGCAAATTGTCAGCCAAATTTGGAGGTCAAGCATAATGACCTTCTGATAAATAAAGCCTTTGCTGAAGGAAAAGCAAACTAAATCACCTTATGGATGTCGCAATAATACAAACCAATGTACCTCTGACCTTCTCATCAAGAGAGCTGGGGTGCTTTGAAGATAATCCCTACTCCTCTCCCCCAAATGCAGCTGAAGCATTTTACAGTGGTTTGCCATTAGGGTATTCATTCAGATAATGTTTTCCTACTAGGAATTACAAACTTTAAACACTTTTTAACTTTAAAAATATTTAAAACAAATTTAAAGTGTCTGTTAATTGTTATGTTTTTCTTTACTACTCATTTTGGATTTTTTTTTCTTTGAATTATTGGGCAGGGAAGATACTGAATGTATAGAAGATTTTTGCTCTAATTTGAGTGAAATAAAAGTTTATTAGTGCGAGGCAAACATAAAAAAAAATTCTTCCAACTTTTAACGTCAAACAGAAATGTTGAAAAAGAAGTACCTTAAAGACACATGCACCCTTTATTTAGATTCACAAATTAACAATTTCTGGGATTGGCTTTGTGTGTCTCTGTGTCTCTTTTCCTCTTCACATACACACTCATTTTCTCTCTCTTACACACACGTACATATACATGCACACACTCACATTTTGGGGAGCTCTGAACTGCTTGAAAGCAAATTGCAGCCATCAAGATTATACAAAAATACTTAAGGGATTTTTTCCAAAATTAGCACATTCTTTTATATTACTACAGTAACAATCACAAGACATTTGCTACTGATAATTAATATTATGTAGTACACAGTCTAAATTTAAATATCTCCACTTGCTCTCAAATATTCTCTATATAGGTCAGGGATCTTATACTGGATTTTTTTTGTCATGTTTCTTATTTTCATCAGTCTAGAATATTGCTTCCCCTCCACCCTTTTCCCTCATCTTTTACAACTTTGACATTTTTGAAGAGTCCAGACTAAGTGTCTCATAGAATGTTTCTCAAACTGGATTCATCTAACTGTTCTGGATTAGACAAAATGTTTAGGCAAATATTATGTTTCCCATTGCGTTGCATTGGGAAGTTTATAATGTCAATGTATCTCAATATTTGTGAAGCTAAGTTTCATCTCTTCGATTTAAATTCTGTACTTAATAAACATTTGATGGATAATAGACATATACGAATGTGCTTTTCCTAACAATATGTTAGTGTATAGTGTTAGGAGTAATTTCATGCCAGAATCTCATGTTACCTTGGTGGTATTTGCAAAACGGTGATTTTAAAATTCAGGCATTTTTCTAGATGAGGGGCCAGTAGATTTTTCCAGTAAAGAGCCACATTCTAAGTCTTTTAGGCTTTGTGGGCCACATATAGTCTCTGTTACATATTCTATTTCTTCTTTAGCTGTGTAAAAATTATTAGCTCATGGACTACAGGAAAATGGTCTGCAGTAGGATTTGGGCCATGAGTAGTAGTTTGTCAAAGTCCTGTTCTGTGTCATAAAGGAGACCTTTCCATTTCCTTGTAACACCTGTGTGTGTGTGTGTGTGTGTGTGTGTGTGTGTGTGTCTGTGTGTGTGTGTATGTGTGTCAGAGGGAGAGAATGAGATTCTTTAATAACTTTATTTCTTTTATATAGTTGGTCTCTTTAAACTTTGTTTTTTAAATAAATACTCTTTGGATTTAACTTTGGTAAATAACACTGTCTTAAGATAATTTCAATTTCATTTTCTTCTATGCTTTCTGATACAATAGCCGCTAGCTGCA
>NW_022444332.1:0-3274 GCF_009761245.1 Sapajus apella
CAGAAAATAAATGCCCTGCTCAAAAGACAGAGAACCAAACACCATCTCCCTGGGCCCCGGTCACACACCCTGGCCCTAGCCGGCCTGACTCCTCCCCAGCTTTGGGCCTGACACCTAACATCAACTCTCACTCATTCAGCAAACCTGGGATCAGGGGGCGTCAGCACCCTGGCCAGGCTCCAGCAGGGGGCTGACTCCGAGCAGCCAACCCAGTGGTCCTCCTCAGCGAGCTGCTAGGCTTCTTCCTGGCTGGCCGCTCAGTGGAGACAGGCATTGAGATCTGGCTAGGCCACTGGCTGCAGAGGACTTGGAGTCGCTGAAGGCTAGGGGCTGCAGGAGCCAAGCCTGGCTGGGGGGTGGGAATCCCACCTCTGGGTGGGAATCTCTCAGGGAAAAGAACCCGCCATGGGCGCTGTGGCTCACGAGTGTAATCCCAGCACTTTGAGAGGCCGCGGCGGGTGGATCACTTGAGCTCAGGAGTTCAAGACCAGCCTGGCCAACACAGTGAAATCCCGTCTCTACTGAAAATACAAAACTTAGCCAGGCATAGTGGCACACGCCTGTAGTTCAAGCTACTCAGGAGCCTGAGGCAGGAGAATCACTTAAATCTGGGATGCAGAGGCTGTGGTGAGTCGCGATCACTGCACTGTACTCCAGCGTGGGCGAAAGAGCAAGACTCTGTTTAAAAAAAAAAAAAAAAAAAAAAAAAAAAAGTAAAGAAAGAAAGAGAAAAGAAGGAACCAGCCCCGGCTGCAGGGAGAGGTGACTGGGACCTCCCGGGGCTACCTCAATGTCAGGAGCACAGTCCCGGAGACCCACAGGCTCCAATTAGGGATTCCAGAAGTTGGGCTGGGGGACGGCAGTAGAGACGCAGGCAGGGAGCTCGACCTTGGATGGGAGCCCTGAGACCCCCGGGGAGAATGCAGTCACTCACGTATTCATTCAGCACACGTTTATGGCTACAGGCTCCGCCGCCCCGACCCCGCGTGGTCCGCCAACTCCCTCCTGCGCAGAGAGGACGGGCATTGTTCTCGGGCCAGGGAGAGCGTGAGAGCCCCCTGAGGTCTGTGCGCGGGGCCTCGGCAAAGCGGACGCGACTCCGCTTGCACCAAACAAGCGAACGACTCCTGTCTCTCGGTGTGTGCGGTGTTTTGAAAGCCGTGGCGGCCCGCCCCGCACTTTCTGGGAAGACACCCGAGAGCCACTCTGGCGGAGCCTGTCGGAGGAGCCGGGGCCTGGGGGAAGGAGATCCCCTCTCCTTGAGCCCCCTGGGGTGCGGCGGCCTCCCGCCAGCCTGTGTGGCCTCTCAGTTAAGACTCTCCCGCGGGCCCCGTCTCCGGGTCACTGGACAGTCCCCTTTTGCAGAGGCCTCCAGCGTGGGGTCACCAAACCCCGGACACCTATTGGCCCGCACCGGGATGGGGAGGATCAGGAGGCCCCGCTTTCCAGATGAGAAAACCGAGGTGGGGATCTTTGGAGAGATCTCACTGTGAGCGCACGCGCCCCGCCCAGTCTAGGGGTGACGCCTCCGTCCCCGGCCTTCGAACGTCGCGCAGCAAAGCGACAGGGCGTGGCGCCTAATTGTCCCCACGCCACGCCAGGGCTAGAAACCCGCAGCCGGGGGGACCAACCCTCCAGGCACCGCCCCCTCCTCAGGACCGCTGGGCGGGGCTCCAAGGGTTTCCCTAGCACCGCCCCGGCGCCCGCGCGGGAGCCGCGGCCCAGGCCGTACACCCCTCCCCACGGGGCTGGGCCCTCCAGGGACGCGGAGAGCTGTCGCAGGGGAGCCCCCTGCCCGAGCCGCGGCTGCGTCTCGAGTCCTACCCAGCTGCTCGCCCTCAAACGGGGTCTCACGGCGTGACTTGTGGGGTGTCTAGTATCCCCCAAATCTCCGCCAGCTCCACCAGGCTACCCGAAGTAAACGGAAGCTAATTAAAAACTGGGTCCCTTCCCCAAAATTGCAAAAAGTAGCCGGACGTGGCGGCGCGTGCAGAGGAATAGCAGGAGGGGGATTTTTCCGTGGGGGCGGAGCAGTTCTGTATCTTGATGGTAGCGGTGGTTAAAGGAGCCGACATATGTGATAAAATGGCACCGACCTAGGCACGTGATATTGTTTGATCGTGCTCCACACTTACACAAAATAGAACCTTTGGAGGAAACGAAGTGACGAGGACTTGAACCCTCTCTGTACCATCTTTGAAATTTCCTCTGAATCTGTACTTCCAAATCAAAGGTTAATATTTTTAAAGGTGCTTTCGAGAAAAATATGAATAATATTGATTGCATGCAGGTCGGGTGACACCTTCCACACATTGAACGACTGGCATCTCTAATTCATCCCATGCACGATTGCCCCTGGCCAGGCCCTGTCCTAGGCTAGGGCGCCCGCTGGAAAATAGGACTCGGGACTCTCTCCTGCTTGGCTTGAGGTAGAGATGCCAGATATAATATAGGCCGCCCAGTGAAATTTAGATTCTGATAACAAATGGATAAATTTTTAGCAAGTATGTACCATGCATATTTAGGACATACTTATGCTAAAAATTATTTCTCAATTCTTTCTTCATCTTCACAGGTGTTGCTATTTCAATTCTTTCATGTATGTATGTAGTCACTTTAATGCTACTACTTTAATGGAAACAACACACACAGCCTGTAGGATACAACAAAAGCGGCACAAAGAGGGAAGTTTATGGCTGTAAACACCTACTTTTCAAAGGTAGATAAACAACCTAACAATACATATTAAAGAAACAGAACAGCAAGAGCAAACCAAACCCAAAATTAGCAGAAGAAAAGAAATAAGAAAGAGCAGAGAGGAAATAAATGGAATTGGAATGAAGAAAACAATTCAAAGCATCAACAAAAGAAAAAGTTTGTTTTTTGAAAAGATAAACAACACTGACAAACGTTTAGTCTAAGTCTAAGAAAAACACAGGGAAGGCCCAAGTAAATAAAATCAAAGGTGAAAAAAGAAACTTTAAAGTGATACCGCAAAAGGATTCAAAGGAGCACTAGTGGCTATAATAAGCAACAATATGCAAAGAAATTGGAAAACCTACTAAAAATGGATAAATTTCTAGACCATTTAAAATGGCCTAGATCGATTTAAGCCTACCAAGATTGAACCACGATGAAATCCAAAACCTGGACAGACCAATGACAAGTAATGAGATTGAAGCGCTATAAAAAGCCTCCCAGCAAGGAAAAGCCTGGGGCCTGACGGTTTCTCTGCTGAATTCTACCAAGTATTTAAAGAACGAATATCAATTTT
>NW_022444333.1:0-3273 GCF_009761245.1 Sapajus apella
TTGTAGCCTGAAAAACAATATGGCAAACATTAAGAGAAGGTACTGGAGGTGTTTTGTCATGATTTACAGGACAAGAAATCACACTATCTTCTTCTACTAGATGATTAACTATTCTGGGAAACATATACTCAGGTTTATAGTTATAATAGACAAGAATACAAGGTGCATAAGCAACCCTGTCATCTTTCATCATTACAATCTTGCCAATCTGGAATGAAGCAAAAAAAATGACACAAGTAGATAGGGGCGTTGGCCTAGGAGGAGGAAGACCAGAATTATGCCTTCAGCTCTGCTTCCAAATAGCCCCAGTATTTTTCGGTAAATCACTTCCCTTCTCTGAGCTTTAGTTTCCTCATCTATCAACTGTGGCAGCTGAACTGAATTAAGACTGTTGGATCTGCAAGATCAAGGGCTATTGATTCTTCAAGGACTGGGAGACAAGATGGCAATTTAGAACAATTTCATAAGAAATAAACCTTTAATGTGATGTGAATATTATTCATTAGAATTCAACAGGACAGAGGGAGCGGAGACCAAGAGATAGCTAAAAATTATCATCAGCTTCAGGGAATCACTCCCTTCTAAGACCTAGGGACTGTACTCTGTGGGGACAGACACTTCACCAGAGGCCCAGAACGTTTTGGATGAAGAATGGCCACAAGAGGAAGGGTGGAGATTACACTGGGCCAAGAAGATTTCCATTGACTCCTTGTGTGATATGATTTTTCTTTCCAAACCCACAAAAATCTTTATATTTTTGCTGGATTATACTCTCTTAATGAATTCTAGAAGGAAGTAATATTTGGCAACCAGGTAGCAGCAGAAATTGAAAAGTCCCCCAGGACTAGGAGAGGACACTCTGAGGAAGTAAATCCAGAAATACCTCAAAACTAGGAAATTGGGGTGTATAGAGCAACCCTTCATTAAACTCCATCTTAGAAAAATACTGCATTTTATATTTTATATGGGACTTTGCCAACAAGGATATTTTGCTTAACAAACAAATAAAAATGGGAAGACTGCATCCAACCAGGTAAGGACATAACAAGCACACTCTTCCACTGTAGGTTCTCACCAGAGGACTCTGTGACTATATGTATATATATAAAGGCAGACCTTCAGCCTCTCCAAACAGCTGCCTTAATTAACCAGTTTTGCTGTCAGCCATGATAAGCACTTAGCATGCCCTTCTAAAGGCTCTTCCACATCAAAGACTCCTCCTTGGGAGACCAATGGACAAGACCAGGAATCCTTTTGTCTTCTTCGCTCCCACTGGGACTTGCTCATTTACCCTTTCTCCTACCTCGTTCTCCTCTTGATGGTAAGTGCTACCTTGTTTGTTGTGGAATATTTAACCTGTAATATTTATATATGGGTTAAATATACTATTATGTATGATATGCAATATAGACTGACTTGTGGAACGGATTGAGGCTGTGTTGCCCATGGCTCTGACTACGGAGTGAATGGGAAGTGCTAAGGAGAACTGTCTCCTTGGGAACTCCATGTAGCTCATGGCTTTTGTGATTAGAAATTCTCTGAAGAGCTGAGAGAATTAGGATGAGTTCTTCTTCAATAGAAGTCTGACATGTGGAAAGACACACACATGTGTGAACCAGGACACCTCTAACCTTGCACTGCTGATGACATGGGGCTTTGAGAAAAAATTGCCTAAACTACTGAGGACATAGATGCCACCAAGTGAGGTATGGGTTAAATCAAGCAGAGTAAGACCATGGGTGAGTAGAATGATTTGGAAATTGATTATTGCATTAACTCTGAGTGAATTTGGAACACTTGTCAGTCTCTTCAGTTATGTGTGTGTGATTTTCTAAGTACATAGCCAAATTCTCTTTCCTAAATAGGCACAGTCTCCAGAACATTACTGAATCTTCCTTTGATCATTTTACATTTTATAATATTTCTGAGTCATTATTTTAAACATCATTGCCTCTGCACAGGGATTGTAAATATGGGATGTGAACACTGGATTGAATCTGCACAGGATTCATGCATCCCTGGAAGGTGATTTTTGGAGGGACTTAAACCTTGAGTGTGAACTAGTTTCTACTCTTTGTCTCCTTCTCATGAAATATGAGTATAGCGGCAACAACAGCAAAAATTAAGTTGAGGATTCTGGTCAGTTTGGGTTCATAAATGTATCAAAGTCTTGCCATATTTTACTTTAAATCAAAGTGAATGAAATTGAATCTATATCCCCTAGTCTAATTCCCTTTAGTGAGACTGCATTCTTTCAACAGCTATTAGAGAAACATTTGTTTGCTCACACATTTTCAAAGAGGTTTCTGGAGCTTACAATACACAGGCCATCATTTAAACTATAAGAATTCAGAAGCAGAAATTCTACTCACAATTGAACTTCGCTGAGTTGGCTGACACGGTGTTTTAAATTCTAATTCTACTCTAGAGCAAACCCAGATTGAAAAGCTGAGGACAAGTCATATGTATTGTTTGTACTGGGAGGCTGCATCATTAGCAGAGTCTGTGATACACAATGGCAAGTTCTGTTTAAGATGTTTCTGCTCCGGGAGTTTTTCCTAGCGTTCTTCCATTAGACGATATGTAGCAGTGTTCACAAACTCTGAGTGGCATTGACATTAATTTCTAGTAATGTTTAGAAACATTTGTAAAATTTCTAAACATTATTAGAAATTAACAATGGGGTCCCATCCTCCAGTATACAATGTGCATGCTAAGTCAATGACCATTATTTGATGCACTATCCCCCGAAGAAAAAAATATACGGGTCTCAGAATGAAGGCATGGAAGCCACAATGGCTCCTGTTACTATCATCCCCTGTAACCCACTTCTGGAATGCGTGCTTCCCATTTCCACAATTCTGGGCACCACAGGTGTAGAGAATTCTTCCACCAGCAGATAGAAAATACAGCTGCCCCTTCAACGTTTTATTCACCTTGTGTCCAGGGCCAACAACAACAAAAACAACAAACAGAATAGGGATAATTGCCATCCTGGAAAAGGTACATGGCCTAGTCATCAGGAGGAAAGCTGCTATTACACATTGGAGAAGTGAGCAATCAGCTTAACACCAAGGTGGTTGGCACACATTAGTATTCCATCATCTAATTTTAATCATAAACCCATAATTGCCATAGCCATAGCCTAAGAAAAGTAAACATGAACTTGGTCCCCACAGGAAGGAAGTTGTGGGCTACCCACAAAGTTAGCATCCTTCCACCATTATAAGAACTAAGGTGAAGGGCTCTAGAATGAATCAGAGAGTTTAGCCT
>NW_022444334.1:0-3273 GCF_009761245.1 Sapajus apella
TCTGCAGCCTCAAACTCCTGGGCTCAAGCAATCCTTCTACCTCAGCCTCCCATGTACCTGAGTCTGCAGGCAGACACCACCACATCCAGCTACTGTTTTTATTTTTCATAGAGATGAGTCTTGCTATGTTGCCCAGGCTGGTGTTGAAATCCTGGCCTCAAGCAATGCTCCTGCCTTCGCTTCTCAAAATGCTGGGATTACAAGCTTAAGCCTACATCCGGCCTGGTCAGTTGATTTTTGACAAAGATGCTAAGACCACACAATGGGGAAAGAACAGCCTTTCAACAAATGGTATTGGGAAAGCTAGATATAGACATGCAAAAGAATGAAGTTGTATCTTTACCTTATGCGATGTGCAAGATTAACTCAGGATCGAAATCTAAACTTAAGAGCTGAAACTATAATACATAAGGGGAAAGCTTCATGACATTGGATTTGGTAATGATTTCATGTGTATGGCACCGAGAGTACCTGCAACAAAAGAAAAACTAGGTAAATTAGACTTCATCAATGTTTAGTCTTAGGGTTTTTTTCTGTTTTGTTTGTTTGCTTTTGACACAGAGTTTTGCTCAGGCTGGATTGCAGTGGTGTGATCATGACTCACTGCAATCTCCACCTTCTGCACTCAAGCAATCCTCCTGTCTCAGCATCCTGAGTAACTTGGACTACAGGCATGTACCACCATGCCCAGTTATTTATTTTTTGGAGAGATGGAGTGTCACTATGTTGCTCAGGCTGATCTCGAACGTTTGAGCTCACGTAATCCTCCTGCCTCAGCCTCCCAAAGTGCTGGGATTATAAGTGTCAGCCACTGCACGCAGCCAGGTCTTAGTTCTTTAACTTGGAGAATTATAGGGTTTTTGTTTTTGATTTTTGTGGGTTTTTTTTTTCTGTAATAATAACCTCTTTTTATCTCTTGATATCTGCAGGATTTCTTTCATTGCTGATATTGGTAATGTGTTGTCACTTTTCTTGTCTTTGGGTTTATCAAGCTTATTGTCTTTTCAATAACCCACTCTTTGTTTTGCTAAACTTTTCTGTTCTATATCTGCTTTATATTTTATTAATTTTTGTTCTTATTTTTATTTCCTTATGTTTTCTTTCCTTTGGTTTAAGTTGTTATTTTTCTGGCTTCTTAAGTTAGAAATTTAGGTATTGTGTTTTAAATTGCTTTCTTCTATAATATATGCATTTAGAACTACAAATTTCTAATCTCTGCTTTTGCTGTTTATCTCAGGCATTTGTATATAGTAATTTATTTGCATTCAGTTCAAAATATTTTAATTTTCTGTTTGAGTTCTTTCTTGACTATGGGTTATTCAGAAGTGTTCTGCTTAACACACAAACAGTTGGGGTTTCTAATAATCTTTCTTTTGTTCATTTCTTGTTTATTTCCGCTTTGGTCAGAGATCATCCCTGCATGATTTCCTCTTTTGAAGTTTGTTAAGACTCACTTTCCAGTCCAACACATGTTCTATTTTGGTACATGTGCACTTGAAAAGAATGTGTATTCTCTAGTTGCTGGATGTAGCGTTCCATATAAATGTCTGTAAAGCCAAGCTGATTAATTCTGTTGTTCATTTTTTTATATACTTATTGACCTTTTATCTGATTTTCCTAGCAGTTGCTCAAAGAGATTTGTTAAAATCTCCAACTATGGTTACAGATTCGCCTATTTCTCTTTCTTCTATTTTTCTGCTTCATTTGTTTTGAAGCTCTCTTACTAGGTACATACAAGTTTCTGATTTTTATGTCTTCCTGTTGAATTATCCCTTTTATCATTGGGAAATGTCAGGCTTTAACTGCATTACTACTTCTGGCATGAAGTCTATTTTGTCTGATATTAATTTAGCCATACCTTTCATCTGGTTAGTGTTTGCACAATACAGCTTTTTCCATCTTTTGACTATTCATCTTTCTATGATTTTATATTTAAAGTGTATCTCAGGTTAGGCATGGTGGCACGTGCCTGTAGTCCCAGCTACTTAGGAGGCTGAGATAGGAGGATGGCTTGAACCCAGCCAGGAGTTCAAGACCAGCCTGAGCAAAATAGTAGGACCCCATCTCTACTAAAAAAAAGAAAAATTAGCTGGGCATGGTGGCATGTGCCTGTAGTTCCAGATACTCAGGAAGCTGAGGTGGGAGAATCATTTGAGCCCAGGAGTTTGAGGCAGCAGTGAGCTATGATTGCACCACTGCACCCCAGCCTGGCTGGTGGGCTCCTGTAATCCCAGCTACTTGGGAGGCTGAGGCAGGAGAATTGCTGGAACCCAGGAGGCGGAGGTTGCAGTGAGCTAAGATCATTCCACCAGACTCCAGCCTGGGCAACAGAGAGAAACTCTGTCTCAATAAACAAATAAATAAAAAAGAAATAAAATTCAATGACGAGCAGGACTTTTTATATAGTTTCAAAGCACCTCTCTACAACATATTTATATGAATGGGAAAAGAACAACTTTATAGGCTGGGTGTCGTGGTGTCCACCACCACGCCTGGCTAATTTTGTATTTTTAGTAGAGACAGGGTTTCACCATGTTGGCCAGACTGATCTCAAACTGCTAGACTCAAGTAATCCTCCTGCCTCAGCCTCCCAAGGTGCTGGGATCACAGGCATGAGCCTCCATGCCCGGCCTGTTTTCTTTATAGTTGTATAAGCTCATGTTTTCCTGTTTTATTGAAAGGGTTATAATCCATTGTTACTATTTATTTTGATGTTCAGATTGTGCCTGGTTTGACTACTGGAGGACACTTCGAGGTGGCTTCTGTGCCCTTTTGACATGTCCCTATCCTTCTTTGGGCACTTCCTTGCATTTTGGCACCAGGTGTTATGGAATCATTTTATACTTTCCCTGCCTGAGTCCTGAAATTAGCCATTTGTCTAAGGATACCTGGTTCCCTTTTAGTGAAAAATGTTATTTGGAAGCCAAAATCTGGGTGATAAGTATGTATATGTATGTGTGTATATTACATGTGTGTGTGTGCATATATATTCATAAATCTACACCTGTGATATTCTGTTCCAAATGAACATCACAGGATTCTTTCTATTTTCTCCTTTATAACTCTCTCTCTGACTCCCCAAGCTGAACCTGTTCCCTCCTCACCCTGCTTGGGCCTTGACTCTCCACACCACACCAAGACAGCCTCTCTGGGTGGATGTCCTCTTCATCTGATGAGTCATCTGCATCCCACATTGGGCTGTTCCTATGCAGAAATGTCATCCTCAATCTGTTTGACCCTGACACCATGCTCTGAGCTGTGATGTCTTCCTCC
>NW_022444335.1:0-3272 GCF_009761245.1 Sapajus apella
GAGAAATATCTTGCTCTAAAACAAAAACACAGCTTTCTAGCAGAATGTTTGTCAAGCTGTAAAATAATCTTATGGAGTTAAATTGATGTGTGTGCAGAGGTTCTGAAATCTTTTCTTTGGGGAATCTGGTAACAGATACTTACAGTCTTACCCAGGCATTTAAGACCTAGCAGTATGACTGCGTTTAAAACACAGGAGAAACGTCTAGTTCAAACTGCTCTGATTTGTGTTCGTTCATGTTAGGAAGTTGCATCTATGTTTAGATTCAGCGACTTAGAAACACGTATCTTCAAAAGCTGCCTTTGGATATTCCTGAATGACTGACACTAAAGGCCGTAATGAGAAATATCTTGCTCTAAAACAAAAACGCAGCTATCTAGCAGAACGGTTGTCAAGCTGTACTATCTTCTTACAGTTTTAAACTGACGTGTGTGTGCAGTAGTTCAGAAATCCTTTCTTTGGAGAATCTGGAAACAGATATTTCCAGCCATATGCAGGCTTCTAAGAACTAGCAGTAAGACTGCGTTGAAAACACAGGAGAAACATCTACTTCAAACTGATCTGCTTTGTGTTCGTTCACCTTAGGAAGTTGCATCTATGTTTAGATTCAGCGAGTTAGAAACACATTTCTTCTAAAAGCAGCGTTTCGATATTCCAGTGTGAAAGAACCTGTAGGCCGTAAACAAAAATATCTTGCTCTAAACCAAAACGCAGCTATCTAGCAGAATTGTTGTCTAGCTGTACAATCGACTTACAGAATTAAACTGATATGTGTTTGCAGCACTTCAGAAACCTTTGCTTCGAGAATCTGGAAACAGATATTTCCAGCCACATACAGGCATAAGAGAAATACCAGGAAGACTGCGTTTAAAACACTGGAGAAACGCCTATGTCAACCTACTCTGCTTTGTGTTCGTTCACCTTAGGAAGTTGCATCTATGTTTATATTCAGCGATTTAGAAACACGTTACTTCTAAAAGCTGCGTTTGGATATTCCAGAGGGACTGAGACTTAAGGCTGTAAAGAGAAATATCTTGCTATAAAACAAAATCGCAGCTATCTAGCAGAATGGTTTTAATGCTGTAAAATCATCTTATGGAGTTTAATTGATGTGTGTGTGCAGAGGTTGTGAAATCTTTTCTTTGGGGAATCTGGAAGCAGATATTTCCAGCCTTAACAAGGTATTTAAGACATAGCAGTAAGACTGCGTTTAAAACACAGGAGTAACGTCTACTTCAAACTGCTCTGCTTTGTGTTCGTTCACCTTAGGAAGATGCATCTATGTCTAGATTCTTCGAGTTAGAAACACGTTTCTTCTAAAATCTGCGTTTGGATATTCCAGAATGACAGAGACTAAAGGCCGTAATGAGAAATATCTTGCTCTAAAACAAAAACGCAGCTATCTAGCAGAATGGTTGTCAAGCTGTACAACCTTCTTACAGAGTTAAACTGACGTGTGTGTGCAGTAGTTCAGAAATCCCTACGCTGCAGAATCTAGAAACAGATATTTCCAGCCATATACAGGCTTTTAAGAACTTCCTGTAAGACTGCTTTTAAAACACAGGAGAAACGTCTAGTTCAAACTGCTCTACGTTGTGTTCGTTCACCTTCGGAAGTTGCATCTATGTTTAGATTCAGTGAGATAGAAAAATGGTTCTTCTAAAATCTGCGTTTGGATATTCCAGAATGCCTTAGACTAAAGGCCGTAATGATAAATATCTTGCTCTAAAACAAAAACGCAGCTATCTAGCAGAATGGTTGTCAAGCTGTACAATCCACTTACAGAGTTAAACTGATGTGTGTTTGCAGCAGTTCAGAAATCCTTTGCTTCGAGAATCTGGAAACAGATATTTCCAGCCATATACAGGCATATGAGAACTACCAGTAAGACTGCGTTTAAAACCCAGGAGAAACGTCCAGTTCAAACTGCTCTGCGTTGTGGTCGTTCAGCTTAGGAAGTTGCATCTATGTTTAGATTCAGCGAGTTAGAAACACATTTCTTCTAAAAGCAGCGTTTGGATATTCCAGTGTGAAAGAGCCTGTGAGCCGTAATCAGAAACATCTTGCTCTAAAACAAAAACGCAGCTATCTAGCAGAATGGTTGTCAAGCTGTACAATCCACTTACAGAGTTAAACTGATGTGTGTTTGCAGCAGTTCAGAAGTCCTTTACTTCGAGAATCTGGAAACAGATATTTCCAGCCATGTACAGGCATATGAGAACTACCAGTAAGGCTGCGTTTAAAACCCAGTAGAAACGTCTAGTTCAAACTGCTCTGCTTTATGTTCTTTCACCTTTGGAAGTTCCATCTATGTTTAGATTCAGCGAGTTAGAAAAACTTTTTTTCTAATATCTGCGTTTGGATATTCCAGAGTGACTGAGACTTAAGGCTGTAATGAGAAATATCTTGCTCTAAAAGAAAAACGCAGCTATCTAGCACAATGGTTGTCAAGCTGTAAAATCATCTTATGGAGTTAAATTGATGTGTGTGTGCAGAGGTTCTGAAATCTTTTCTTTGGGGAACCTGGAAACAGGTATTTCCAGCCTTACCCAGGCATTTAAGACCTAGCAGTAAGACTGCGTTTAAAACACAGGAGAAAAGTCTAGTTCAAACTTCTCTTCCTTGTGTTCGTTCACCTAAGGAAGTTGCTTCTATGTTTAGATTCATCCAGTTAGAAACACGTTTCTTCTAATAGCTGCGTTTGTATATTCCGGAAAGACTGAGAATAAAGGCCGTAATGAGAAATATCTTGCTCTAAAACAAAAACGCAGCTATCTAGCAGAATGGGTGTCAAACTGTGCAATCTTCTTACACAGATAAACTGACGTGTGTGTACAGTAGTTCAGAAAAACTTTCGTTGGAGGATATGGAAGCAGATATTTCCAGCCATATACAGGCTTTTAAGAACTATCGGTTAGACTGTGTTGAAAACACAGGGGAAACGTAGTTCAAACTGCTCTGCTTTGTGTTCGTTCACCTTAGGAAGTTGCATCTATGTTTTGATTCATCGAGTTAGAAACACGTTTCTTCAAAAAGCAGCGTTTTGATATTCCAGTGTGAAAGAGCCTGTAGGCCGTAATCAGAAACAACTTGCTCTGAAACAAAAACGCAGCTATTTAGCAGAATGGTTGTCAAGCTGTACAGTCTTCTTACAGAGATAAACTGCCGTCTGTGTGCAGTAGTTCAGAAATCCTTTCATTGGAGAATCTGGAAACAGATATTTCCAGCCTTATACAGGCTTATAAGAACTACCAGTCAGACTGCGTTTAAAA
>NW_022444336.1:0-82 GCF_009761245.1 Sapajus apella
GCCTGAACCCAGGAGGCGGAGGTTGCGGTGAGCCGAGATCGCGCCATTGCACTCCAGCCTGGGTAACAAGAGTGAAACTCCG
>NW_022444336.1:182-736 GCF_009761245.1 Sapajus apella
ACAAAGGAAGGAAGGAAGGGAGGAAGGAAGGAAGGAGGAAGGAAGGAAGGAAGAAGGAAGGAAGGAACAACGGAAGGAAGGAACAAAGGAAGGAAAGAAGGGAGGAAGGAAGGAAGGAAAGAAGGAAGGAAGGAAGAAGGAAGGAAGGAAGGAAGGAGGAAGGAAGGAAGGAGGAAGGAAGGAGGGAGTAAGGAAGGAAAGAAGGAAGGAGTAAGGAAGGAAGGAAAGAAGGAACAAAGGAAGGAAAGAAGGGAGGAAGGACGGAAGGAGGAAGGAAGGAAGAAGGAAGGAAGGAACCAAGGAAGGAAGGAACAAAGGAAGGAAAGAAGGGAGGAAGGAAGGAAGGAAGGAAAGAAGCAAGGAAGGAAGAAGGAAGGAAGGAAGGAACAAAAGAAGGAAGGGAGGAAGGAAGGAAGGAGGAAGGAAGGAGGAAGGAAGGAAGGAGGAAGGAAGGAGGTAGGAAGGAAGGAAAGAAGGAAGGAGTAAGGAAGGAAGGAAAGAAGGAACAAAGGAAGGAAAGAAGGGAGGAAGGACGGAAGGAGGAAGGAAGGAAG
>NW_022444336.1:836-1193 GCF_009761245.1 Sapajus apella
AGGAAGGAAGGAAGGAAGCAACAAAGGAAGGAAGGAGGAAGGAAGGAAGGAAGGAAGGAAGGAAGGAAGGAAGGAAGGAAGGAAAGGGAAGGAAGGAAGGGAAGGAAGGAAGGAAGGGAGGGAGGGAAGGAAGGAAGGAAGGGAAGGAAGGAAGGAAGGAAGGAAGGAAGGAAGGAAGGAAGGAAGGAAGGAAAGGAAGGAAATTAGGGAAGGAAGGAAGGAGGGAAGAAAGAAAGGAAGGGAAGGAAGGAAGGAAGGAAGGGAGGGAGGGAAGGAGGGAAGGAAGTGAAGAAAGGAAGGAAGGAGGGAAGGAAGGAAGGAAGGAAGAAAGGAAGGAAGGGAAGGAAGGAAGGAAGG
>NW_022444336.1:1293-2850 GCF_009761245.1 Sapajus apella
AGGAAGGAAGGAAGGAAGGAAGGGAAGGAAGGAAGGAAGGGAAGGAAGGAAGGAAGGAAGGGAAGGAAGGAAGGGAGGGAGGGAGGGAGGAAGTGAGGGAGGGGAGGGAGGGAGGGCAGAGAGGGAGGGAGGGAGGGAGGGAAGAGAGGGAGGGAGGGCAGAGAGAGAGGAAAGAATGAAAGAAAAAGAGCAAACTTTGATCTCAGAGAGCACCCGAGTCCACCCCAAGACGAGATTCCACGTCGCAGGTTGAACCTTTCGGGAGCGCAGCCTGCTGTGAGCCGAATATTCCTGTCAATAAGGAGCCGCAGAGAAGCTGGTGGAGACTCACCGCAGCTGTCCTCGTCCATTGCCTGAAATGTGGGCGTTTGGCTGTTTGCCGGGTAGCTGCCCCCAGACACAATTTGACAGGAATAGCATGGACCTTTCGGGACGTCATTTTGGCCTGGGTTTCGTGCCATGGCTGGTGACATTCCGTCTTCTTTTGCTGGGGAGGTATCCAAGCTCAATGAACGCCTTGAGCATTAAACTGTAGCCCAGAGCGTCCCTGTAATTCCTGGGCTTGGAGAGGGTTTGTTAGAGAGCGTGGTTCGTCGCCATGTTCATGAAAGTATCACCACCAGACCCATCGCGATGGTGCCATGTTGGGCGGATTTTTCTCGATAATGAAGTGCAGGCTGTGTGTGTCTCGGGGGTTCTGATTTTGTGGGTGTTCCTCCCGATGGGTAACTGGAGTCCAACAGCTTTCAGTCTGACCGATGGCGTTTGTTTCTTTGCGTTTTTAGCAGAGACGGGGTTTCACCACGTTGGCCAGGCTGGTCTCGAACTCCCGACCTCAGGTGATCCGCCCGCCTTGGTCTAACAAAGTGTTGGGGTGACAGGCGTGAGCCACTGAGCCCCGTCTCCCTTATCCCTTGATACTGTTGACTGACTTCAAACCTCTAATACCTGTTTTAAAAATCAATGGAGGCATTTTTAGCCAGAGGGATGATGGAGGGCAGGAATGAACGCGGGCATCTCCAGGGACCGCTATCTCTGCAGTAAGATACAAAAACAGACCAGGTGTGGAGGCTCACACCTGTCATCCCAGCACTTTGGGAGGCTGAGGCAGGAGGATCGCATGAGGTCAGGAGTTCGAGACCAGCCCGGTCAATATGGCGAAACCCCGTCACTATTAAAAGGACAAAAATTGGCCTGGCGTGGTGGCACATTCCTGTAATCCCAGGTACCTGGGAGGCTGAGGCGGGAGAATCGCTTGAACCCAGGAGGCAAAGGCTGCGGTGAGCCGAGATCATGCCACTGCACTCCAGCCTCGGTGACAGACTAAGTCCCTGGCTCAAAAAAAAAGAGAGAGAGAGACAGAAAAAAAAATAGAAATATTCCAGCCATAACCAGGTGAATTGTGTCTTGGAACTGTGGACTCAATATTCCACCAAAGGCCGTCCACGGCGGCTCACGCCTGTCATCCCAGCACTTTGGGAGGCCGAGGTGGGCAGATCACGAGGTCAGGAGTTCGAGACCAGCCTGGCCAACATGGTGAAACCCCCATCTCCACTA
>NW_022444336.1:2950-3272 GCF_009761245.1 Sapajus apella
AAAAATACAAAAAAAAAAAAAATTGCTGGGTGGGGTGGTGCATGCCTGTAATCCCAGCTACTCGAGAGGCTGAGGTAGGAGAATTTGCTTGAACCCGGGAGGCGGAGGTCGCAGTGAGCTGAGATCATGCCATTGCACTCCAGCCTGGGCAACAAGAGCGAAACTCTGTCTCAAAGTAGAATAAAAATAAAAAATAAAGAAGTTGGTCTAAGCCATGCATGGTGGCTCACGCCTGTCATCCCAGCACTTTGGGAGGCCGAGGTGGGCAGATCACGAGGTCAGGAGTTCGAGACCAGCCTGGCCAACATGGTGAAACCCCATG
>NW_022444337.1:0-3272 GCF_009761245.1 Sapajus apella
AAAAAAAAAAAAAAAAAAAAAAAAAAAATGGTTTACAGCAAAATGCATATGAATTTGATAGTACAATAAAAATAAAAGACAATAAGCACATTTTCTAAAATGTTATTGTTTCTCAAAAGCTATTTCAGTGAATAGATTTATATTTCTTTTACCAGAGTTCAGACAAATTCCAACCACTAGTATTGGACTGTAGGCCTTTTATTTCTTTTATGCACCAAAGTGAAATACCCTAGCCTGGCTATAATGAATACATTTTAAACAATCCTGCTAACTCCATTTGCCCACCCTGGGCTATGTAGGGCATTCCATTCTGAAAGCTTGTGGTCTGAGGCAGCCGACATCTTTGTAACCAATTTTCTGAGAAACAGGGCCCACCTGCCCTGTACATCCTGTATCTGCAATTGTGTAACTGCTACCCCATGCTGCTGCCTCACATCCTGAGTAAAAAAACAACTTTAAGTAGAACTTTTTTGTTAGGCATCCCCACTTCCCCTAACCTGATCCTTCTGCTTCTGTAATAATCTGCTTACCACCCCCTGACCCTAAACTGGTATAAAAATGTCGACTGCCCTTTGTTCTTGGTCGACAGGATTGAGCTCTAGCTGACTCTCGGACTCCGGCATAAAGGTGGACTCTCAACAAACTCAGCGCGTGGCGCTTCTGTTTAAACTCGCTCGAGTATAACAAAAGGGAGTAAATCAAATATAAAATATGACCAAAGATAATTTTTTAAAAAAGAAAACATCTTTTGGCAAGAATTTAACCTGGAGTTTTCTTTTTTCTTTTTTTTTTTTTTTTTTTGAGACGGAGTTTCACTCTTGTTACCCAGGCTGAAGTGCAATGGCACGATCTCGGCTCACCGCAACCTCCGCCTCCTGGGTTCAGGCAATTCTCCTGCCTCAACCTCCTGAGTAGCTGGGATTACAGGCACGCGCCACCATGCCCAGCTAATGTTTTGTATTTTTAGTAGAGACGGGGTATGTTGACCAGGATGGTCTCGATCTCTTGACCTCGTGATCCACCGGCCTCGGCGTCCCAAAATGCTGGGATTACAGGCTTGAGTCACCTTGCCGGGCCTGGAGTTTTCTTATTAATAAATGAGAAGTGTGTTTGGTGGACTGGATTTCCCATGAACTAATACCCAGTTTGAATATTCTTCTTTTGAATACATCAACAGATGTGCACAAATTTTTTGTCATTTTTATTACTCAGAAGCTTTAAGAAGAAAGTTGCCCAAACAAAATACTGACTGTGAGAAATTTATTTAGAATGTAAATGTGTCCCTTGTTTTAACTACCTTTAGCCCTTACGCCATACTCCACATTGGTTTCTGTTGAGTAAACACAACTTTGTTTAGTGTAAAGAATTAATAACAACCCAATTGATAGAGAATACATGGCTGGTAGAGATCATTTCTTAATTGGAAATCAGTTTTGTCATTGAATGCTTCATCAATAATATTTCTATGAGCAATATAGAAGTTTTGCTCTGTGATAAGAGATTTATCACCAAACCAGTTAACTGTCCATGTAGTTTTTATCATTTTACTTGTCATTGGGTAGATAAAGCGTTAGGGTACATAAAGGGTCTGATAAATGCCATCAGACTGACAGCCCACGGTGATTTTTTTGTAATAACTAGTAGACGATACTCAAATTATTAAAATGTAGGTTTTAAAAAATTGTAGCCAGGCACAGTAGCTCATGCTTGTAATCCCAGCACTTTGGGAGGCCAAGGCAGGTGGATCACTAGGGGTCAGGAGTTCAAGACCAGCCTGGCCAACATGGTGAAACCCCGTCTCTACTAAAAATAAAAAAAATAGCCAGGCGTGGTGGCATGTGCCTATAATCCCAGCTACTCAGGAGGCTGAGGCAGGAGAATTGCTTGAACCCTGGAATTGGACGTTGGAGTGGGCCAAGATTGGCCATTGCACTCCAGCTTGGGTGACAGAACAAGACTCCGTCTCAAAAAGAAAAAAAAAGTAGCCATTTTCCACTGTACCCCACTGGGCCCCCACCTCATAATTCTAAGCACTAATTACTGTTCCCATTTAATAGCAGAGATGTGTGGAGATATACTCTCCAAAGAAAACCTTGGTCCCATGTAATTTGGCTACAAGACAGAATTTTTGGAATTGTATTTTTATCCTGGCAACTTGGGGTCACATGGGATCCATATGGTGGCCCTTTTTAATGATCTTCATCTGTAACCCCAGATACTTGGGAGGCTGAGGCAGGAGAATTGCTTGAAGGCTGGGTCTGAACCTCCTGAGTAACTGGGATGACATTTCTGTGGTACATTTGCAAATCTGATTAGGGATAAGCGATCTTTTCATTTAGTCACATGGGAACTAGATTTTAATCTTCACAAGTGACAAAAAAAATCTTTTTAAAAAGAAAAACATTCAAACTTTGGGTTTAATATCTGAGCAATTTATCAAAAAGATTAAACTGTAAGAAAGTAGTTTAAATAGTTTAAGCTTCATAATTGCCGGGCACACAGCCTCATAGTGCTCAGTAGTTACATTAATTTTTTTAACTTTTGAATATATTTAGACATTGTGGAACTGAACTTTGGAAAAGTTGGTGGTTTGTGGAATTTTATATTGGCAGGTGACTTTTCTCAGCCTCTTGGTGAAATGAAGTTACTTATAACTGCTTCTCTAGTGTGCTGTTTTATGTTGAGTCCAACTTAAAGTTTTCAAAGCTAAGTACAATAAAAATGGTATGACTAAATATAAACATGTTAGTAGAAGACTATATATGAAACCAACATTTATGTTAAAATGTTTCCTTTTCTTCTAATTGGCAATATCTTATTGTGCCCCTTTGAGCTGTAAATTTTGATAGTAAGTCCTAGTTCTGAGAAACTTTCTCATCTTAAACTAAACCTTATTTTGAACTAAACCACACATAGATAAGCATTTATTTTCGCACAAAATTTTCATAGAAAAAAAAACAGTCCATGGAGAATTCTAGCTCTGAGAAATGTGTTACAATTCTGTTTTAAAAATGCAATTACAGAGGAGGCATCAAGAGAGTAACAAAACTAGCAAATGGAAGAATAAAGTATAAAGTAAGCTCCTTAAAATGATTTAATTTGTTTAAACTTTTTAAAAGTTCAATACTTATTTTGACTGGACATTAAATGTTACCAGCAGGTTGATGCTGCACAGTTATAGAATTAGCTTAATAAATTGATATAGGTCATGAAGTAGATGCCCTATTCCAGTAAAGTTAGTTCCAGAATTCTAGAGGAAGCCTCTCATGACC
>NW_022444338.1:0-3272 GCF_009761245.1 Sapajus apella
TTCCTTTCTTTCCTCCTTTCTTTCCATTCTTCCATCTTTTCTCATTTCTGTGGGGTTCTCTTTCTTCCATCACAAGTTGGGTCTATAATTTCTTTTCTTCTCACTCAGGCATTCTTGCAGAGAGATCTTATTTCAATCAATAAATAGATCAAGGGACTCTGAAACCTACATCTACCCACCCAAAATCTCCCTTGAGCATCCCAGCATCCACAAATGCCCACAGGCCTGCTCCATGGGCAGCTGGAAGTGAATGTTGTACATTAAGACAGGCAGCTTGCCCAGCAGTGATTTCCTTCTTTGGGGGATGAATTTAACTGAAAAGGAGAATTGCCCCAGACCTAAGCAAAGAGGGTTACACTGGTATTTACATTGTTCCCAAATCTGGGCTGGGGCGACAGAGAGTGGGAGGATCACTACTCTGCAGCGTGCTTTTATGTGCATAGAGCCATGGGGGCTTCATTAGAGCTGATGTTAAAATTTGGTACCAGCCCAGCATGGTGACTCACACCTGTAATCCCAGTGCTTTGGGAGGCCAAGGTGGGAGGATCACTTGAGACCAGGAGTTTGAGACCAGGAGTTTGAGACCAGCCTGAGCAACACAGCAAGACCCCCCCAATCTCTACAATTTTTTTAAAAAAATTACCCAGGTGTAGTGATGTGTATCTGTAATCCCAGCTACTCAGGATGCTGAGGTAGGAGTATTGCTTGAGCCCAGGAACTGGAGGCTGCAGTGAGCTATGATTGTGCCATTACACTCCAGCCTGGGAAACAGAATGAGATCCTATCTTTAAAAAAATATTCTAAATCAATGTCAAGAAAAAGGTGGAAGTATGCATGTTGGTGACTGACCTCAGATGTGGCCAATCACACCCCCGTGCTGCCCTCTCTGTAAGCTGCACTCTGCCTCTAATGGTGAGTTTCTTCTACCTGGAAGAGTCTTCCTCTGCCTGGAAGAATTAGCAAGTCCCATTCATCCTTCGAATCTTAGCTTCTGTGTCCTATCTTGGACAGTCTTACTTGGCCCCCAGGCTAGGATGAGTTTCCTCTCCTCTCTCTTAGCACAGCAGGGTAAGGCTGGGTCCCCTTCTCCCAAGGGCAGGGCATGCCTCTGTGTTTCTGCAACATCCCTAGCACCTAGGAGCCAGCTGGCTCCAGGGAGAATCCAGGTACATGCTGGTCATGTGGATAAAGGGCTGAATGAATAAGATCAGTCAACCATACCTTGCCTGTGTGAAGACAACAGGCAGAAGGAGCAGGAAGCAGTTCCCTGCTCTCCCTGCAACCCCCAAAGAGACTCCCCCATGGGACTGTCCACCTCCCCCATGTGTAAAGACAGAATGAGAAAAGGGAGAGAACAAGTCATATTTTTATTAGCCTATTTGGAGAATCCAGCTGATGTTTTTTCTCTCTTAGAGTACATGCCAATCAAGAGGGCCAGTGCTATTTTAGAACCAGGCATTTCCCTGGCAGCCTGCCTGGTGCCCCAACAACCCAGGATATTCTGTAGCCTTTTGGCACCCCTCACTTGCCCCTCCATTTTAGCCCCAGTCCTCTAATTCAGTCACTCTTATGACAGTCTTCTCACTCTCCCTCGCTTTCACCCCCAAATAACCCACAGACTCCCATGCACGTTAATAAGGCAAGTTGTGGGGTACAGAGGTAAGCCAAAAAAAGGGAGAGCCTCTTTTTCCTTTATTTTTTTTTAGGAACAGAAAAGCACTTAATAGAAAAAACAAAAACAGAAACCAAAAAACAGCACAGAAAATTATGATAGCCTTCTTTGTCAGCATAAACTCATGTACTTCATAGGCTGTCTGTTCTCTGGAATTGACTCAGAATGACAACTTCTTTATCACTGACCCAGAGAATCCCCAGAACTGCCTGTGCCCTGCAGTCTGGGAAGCTAATGTAGTCCCTGGGGGAATTCTGCTCAGTCAAAGGAAGGTCTCCATTAAGACTTTGGCTGGCTGTCACACATCATTCTAAACTCACAGGCTGTCTTAGTAAAGGACAGTTACCAGCAGGGTAATCTTTGTTCCTAAGGATAAATGAAGAAAAATAACATGGTTTTTCGCCTGCTAGAGAAGCTGTGTTGGGTGCTACAAAGACAACTCAGAAGAGAAACTGACATTCTGAGAAAAAACATTAGTGACAGACTAGCTGAAGCAAGCCCAGACTGTGGCACTGCATTTACAAAGGACAGTGTAGTAAAGCCAAGATGGTCAACATCGTGGTCCCCTCCTGTGGCCAATGCCTAAATGCTTGTTCACCATTTCCTCCTACTTTTACTCTGGTTCTCAAATTCTTTTCATTGGAATGTGTGTTTGATTCTTTCAATCTCATTGAAAGGCAAATGATTATTTTATTTCACACTGTCTTAAAATTTTACCTGTGAAACACAGACACAGAAACACAACACCATGGAATACTAAGCAGCCATCAAAAAGAATGAAATCATATCTTTGGCAATAGCATGGATGGAGCTTGAGGCCATTATTTTAAGTGAACTAACTCAGAAACAGAAAATCAAATACTACATGTTCTTACTTGTAAGGGGGTGCTAAACAATGGGTACACATGGACAAAAGTAGTAACAGACACTGGGGACTCCAAAAGGGGAAAAGTAGGAGAGGGCTGAGGATTGAAAAAGTACCTCTTGGATACCATGTTCACCATGTGATGGGTACACTAAAAGCCCAGACTTTACCACTACGCGAGATACTCACATAACAAACATGCACGTGTAAATGGAACCAAAATTTTTTTTAATGTTTAAAGAAAAAATAAACAAATGAAGTCCAAGATAAAAACATTTACCTTTGAGCCTCCCAATTGTTCTTTTGCTCTTTCCAGACTTTTAATAGACTGTATTAAATACTCATTTAAATCCGAGTAGACAGCAGCTCTAGAAGGCTAAGAATCGGAGGCTTAATCCACTGAAAACCTTCACCTCTATGTCAATTTAGGCCAATGTGTTATTTCCCTCGAGGTAAATTGCACTTAAAGTTCTCCTCAAAACTGGGGAGCCGGGAGACTATTTTGTTATTGGATGACAGCATCCAGGAGCCAGTAAATGGAAGGGAAAGAAGAGAAGGGGTGCACGTCAATGAACTACACCTCCTAGTAAGCTAAGTAGCTGTCTCCTATGCGGATGCCAGAGGCCTGTAGTGGAGGATATGCTTTCTACTCATCCTGCTGTTGTTCATCATTGCCTGAAATAATCTATTCCTTTCTTTCCTCCTTTCTTTCCATTCTTCCATCTTTTCTCATTT
>NW_022444339.1:0-3272 GCF_009761245.1 Sapajus apella
TTCCTTTCTTTCCTCCTTTCTTTCCATTCTTCCATCTTTTCTCATTTCTGTGGGGTTCTCTTTCTTCCATCACAAGTTGGGTCTATAATTTCTTTTCTTCTCACTCAGGCATTCTTGCAGAGAGATCTTATTTCAATCAATAAATAGATCAAGGGACTCTGAAACCTACATCTACCCACCCAAAATCTCCCTTGAGCATCCCAGCATCCACAAATGCCCACAGGCCTGCTCCATGGGCAGCTGGAAGTGAATGTTGTACATTAAGACAGGCAGCTTGCCCAGCAGTGATTTCCTTCTTTGGGGGATGAATTTAACTGAAAAGGAGAATTGCCCCAGACCTAAGCAAAGAGGGTTACACTGGTATTTACATTGTTCCCAAATCTGGGCTGGGGCGACAGAGAGTGGGAGGATCACTACTCTGCAGCGTGCTTTTATGTGCATAGAGCCATGGGGGCTTCATTAGAGCTGATGTTAAAATTTGGTACCAGCCCAGCATGGTGACTCACACCTGTAATCCCAGTGCTTTGGGAGGCCAAGGTGGGAGGATCACTTGAGACCAGGAGTTTGAGACCAGGAGTTTGAGACCAGCCTGAGCAACACAGCAAGACCCCCCCAATCTCTACAATTTTTTTAAAAAAATTACCCAGGTGTAGTGATGTGTATCTGTAATCCCAGCTACTCAGGATGCTGAGGTAGGAGTATTGCTTGAGCCCAGGAACTGGAGGCTGCAGTGAGCTATGATTGTGCCATTACACTCCAGCCTGGGAAACAGAATGAGATCCTATCTTTAAAAAAATATTCTAAATCAATGTCAAGAAAAAGGTGGAAGTATGCATGTTGGTGACTGACCTCAGATGTGGCCAATCACACCCCCGTGCTGCCCTCTCTGTAAGCTGCACTCTGCCTCTAATGGTGAGTTTCTTCTACCTGGAAGAGTCTTCCTCTGCCTGGAAGAATTAGCAAGTCCCATTCATCCTTCGAATCTTAGCTTCTGTGTCCTATCTTGGACAGTCTTACTTGGCCCCCAGGCTAGGATGAGTTTCCTCTCCTCTCTCTTAGCACAGCAGGGTAAGGCTGGGTCCCCTTCTCCCAAGGGCAGGGCATGCCTCTGTGTTTCTGCAACATCCCTAGCACCTAGGAGCCAGCTGGCTCCAGGGAGAATCCAGGTACATGCTGGTCATGTGGATAAAGGGCTGAATGAATAAGATCAGTCAACCATACCTTGCCTGTGTGAAGACAACAGGCAGAAGGAGCAGGAAGCAGTTCCCTGCTCTCCCTGCAACCCCCAAAGAGACTCCCCCATGGGACTGTCCACCTCCCCCATGTGTAAAGACAGAATGAGAAAAGGGAGAGAACAAGTCATATTTTTATTAGCCTATTTGGAGAATCCAGCTGATGTTTTTTCTCTCTTAGAGTACATGCCAATCAAGAGGGCCAGTGCTATTTTAGAACCAGGCATTTCCCTGGCAGCCTGCCTGGTGCCCCAACAACCCAGGATATTCTGTAGCCTTTTGGCACCCCTCACTTGCCCCTCCATTTTAGCCCCAGTCCTCTAATTCAGTCACTCTTATGACAGTCTTCTCACTCTCCCTCGCTTTCACCCCCAAATAACCCACAGACTCCCATGCACGTTAATAAGGCAAGTTGTGGGGTACAGAGGTAAGCCAAAAAAAGGGAGAGCCTCTTTTTCCTTTATTTTTTTTTAGGAACAGAAAAGCACTTAATAGAAAAAACAAAAACAGAAACCAAAAAACAGCACAGAAAATTATGATAGCCTTCTTTGTCAGCATAAACTCATGTACTTCATAGGCTGTCTGTTCTCTGGAATTGACTCAGAATGACAACTTCTTTATCACTGACCCAGAGAATCCCCAGAACTGCCTGTGCCCTGCAGTCTGGGAAGCTAATGTAGTCCCTGGGGGAATTCTGCTCAGTCAAAGGAAGGTCTCCATTAAGACTTTGGCTGGCTGTCACACATCATTCTAAACTCACAGGCTGTCTTAGTAAAGGACAGTTACCAGCAGGGTAATCTTTGTTCCTAAGGATAAATGAAGAAAAATAACATGGTTTTTCGCCTGCTAGAGAAGCTGTGTTGGGTGCTACAAAGACAACTCAGAAGAGAAACTGACATTCTGAGAAAAAACATTAGTGACAGACTAGCTGAAGCAAGCCCAGACTGTGGCACTGCATTTACAAAGGACAGTGTAGTAAAGCCAAGATGGTCAACATCGTGGTCCCCTCCTGTGGCCAATGCCTAAATGCTTGTTCACCATTTCCTCCTACTTTTACTCTGGTTCTCAAATTCTTTTCATTGGAATGTGTGTTTGATTCTTTCAATCTCATTGAAAGGCAAATGATTATTTTATTTCACACTGTCTTAAAATTTTACCTGTGAAACACAGACACAGAAACACAACACCATGGAATACTAAGCAGCCATCAAAAAGAATGAAATCATATCTTTGGCAATAGCATGGATGGAGCTTGAGGCCATTATTTTAAGTGAACTAACTCAGAAACAGAAAATCAAATACTACATGTTCTTACTTGTAAGGGGGTGCTAAACAATGGGTACACATGGACAAAAGTAGTAACAGACACTGGGGACTCCAAAAGGGGAAAAGTAGGAGAGGGCTGAGGATTGAAAAAGTACCTCTTGGATACCATGTTCACCATGTGATGGGTACACTAAAAGCCCAGACTTTACCACTACGCGAGATACTCACATAACAAACATGCACGTGTAAATGGAACCAAAATTTTTTTTAATGTTTAAAGAAAAAATAAACAAATGAAGTCCAAGATAAAAACATTTACCTTTGAGCCTCCCAATTGTTCTTTTGCTCTTTCCAGACTTTTAATAGACTGTATTAAATACTCATTTAAATCCGAGTAGACAGCAGCTCTAGAAGGCTAAGAATCGGAGGCTTAATCCACTGAAAACCTTCACCTCTATGTCAATTTAGGCCAATGTGTTATTTCCCTCGAGGTAAATTGCACTTAAAGTTCTCCTCAAAACTGGGGAGCCGGGAGACTATTTTGTTATTGGATGACAGCATCCAGGAGCCAGTAAATGGAAGGGAAAGAAGAGAAGGGGTGCACGTCAATGAACTACACCTCCTAGTAAGCTAAGTAGCTGTCTCCTATGCGGATGCCAGAGGCCTGTAGTGGAGGATATGCTTTCTACTCATCCTGCTGTTGTTCATCATTGCCTGAAATAATCTATTCCTTTCTTTCCTCCTTTCTTTCCATTCTTCCATCTTTTCTCATTT
>NW_022444340.1:0-3271 GCF_009761245.1 Sapajus apella
GTTCAAACTGCTCTTCTTTGTGTTCGTTCACGTTAGGAAGTTCCATCTATGTTGAGATTCAGCGAGTTAGAAACATGTTTCTTCTAAAAGCAGCATTTGGATATTCCAGTGTGAAAGACCTACAGGCCGCAATCAGCAACATCTTGCTCTAAAACAGAAACGCAGCCATCTAGCAGAATGGTTGTCAACCTGTGCAATCAACATACAGAGTTAAACTGATGTGTGTTTGCAGCAGATAAGAAATCCTTTGCTTCGAGAATCTGGAGACAGATATTTCCATCCATATACAGGCATATGAGATGTAACAGTAAGACTGCCTTTAAAACACTGGAGAAACGTCTTGTTCAAACTGCTCGGCTTTGTGTTCGTTCACCTTAGGAAGAAGCAACTATGTTTAGATTCAGCGAGTTAGAAACACGTTTCTTCTAAAAGCTGCGTTTCGATATTCCAGAATGACTGAGACTAAAGGCCGTAATGAGAAATATCTTGCTCTAAAACAAAAACGCAGCTATCTAGCAGAATGGTGGTCAAGCTGTACAATCTTCTTACAGAGTTAAACTGACATGTGTGTGCAGTAGTTCAGAAATCCTTTCATTGGAGAATCTGGAAACAGATATTTCCACCCGTAAACAGGCTTATAAGAACTAGCAGTAAGACTGCGTTTAAAACACTGGAGAAACGTCTAGTTCAAACTGCTCTGCCTTGTGTTCGTTCACCTTAGGAAGTTGCATCTATGTTTAGATTCAGCAAGTTAGAAACACGTTTCTTCTAAAAGCTGCGTTTGGATAATCCAGAATGACTGAGACTAAAGGCCGTAATGAGAAATATCTTGCTCTAAAACAAAAACGCAGCTATCTAGCTGAATGGTTGTCAAGCTGTAAAATCATCATATGGAGTTAAATTGATGTGTGTGTGCAGAGGTTCTGAAATCTTTTCTTTGGGGAATCTGGAAAGAGATATTTTCAGCCTTACCCCGGCATTTGAGACCTAGCATTAAGACTGCTTTTATAACACAGGAGAAACGTCTAGTTCAAACTGCTCTGCTTTGTGTTCGTTCACCTTAGGAAGTTGTATCTATGTTTAGATTAAGCGATTTAGAAACACGTTTCCTCTAAAAGTAGCATTTGGATATTCCAGTGTGAAAGAACCTGCAGGCCGTAATCAGAAACATCTTGCTCTAAATCAAAAACGCAGCTATCTAGCAGCATGGTTGTCAAGGTGTAAAATCATCTTAGGGAGTTAAATTGATGTCTGTGTGCAGAGGTTCTGAAACCTTTTCATCGGGTTATCTGGCAACAGATATTTCCAGCCTTACACAGGCATTTAAGACCTAGCAGTAAGACTGCGTTTAAAACACAGGATAAACGTAAAGTTCAAACTGCTCTGCTTTGTGTTCGTTCACCTTAGGAAGTTGCATCTATGTTTAGATTCAGCGAGTTAGAAACACGTTTCTTTTAAAAGCTGCGCTTGGATATTCCAGAATGTCTGAGACTAAAGGCGGTAATGAGAAATATCTTGCTCTAAAACAAAAACGCAGCTATCGAGCAGAATTGTTGTCAAGCTGTGCAATCAACATACAGAGTTAAACTGATGTGTGTTTGCAGCAGTTCAGAAATCCTTTGCTTCGAGAATCTGAAAACAGATATTTCCAGCCATATACAGGCATATGAGAACTAACAGTAAGACTGCGTTTAAAACACTGGAGAAACCTCTAGTACAAACTGCTCTGCTTTGTGTTCGTTCACCTTAGGAAGTTGCAACTATGTTTAGATTCAGCGAGTTAGAATCACGTTTCTTCTAAAAGCTGCGTTTGGATATTCCAGAATGACTGAGACTAAAGGCGGTAATGAGAAATAACTTGCTCTAAAACAAAAACGCAGCTATCTAGTAGAATGGTTGTCAAGCTGTACAATCTTCTTACAAAGTTAAACTGATCTGTGTTTGCAGCAGTTCAGAAATCCTATGCTTCGAGAATCTGAAGACTGAAATTTCCTGCCTTTTACAGGCATTTAAGACCTGGCGGTAAGAATGCATTTAAAACACAGGAGAAACGTGTATTTCAAACTGCACTCCTTTCTATTCGTTCACCTTAGGAAGTTGCATCTATGTTTAGATTCAGCGAGTTAGAAACATGTTTCTTCTAAAAGCAGCATTTGGATATTCCAGTGTGAAAGACCTGCAGGCCGCAATCAGAAACATCTTGCTCTAAAACAGAAACGCAGCTATCTAGCAGAATGGTTGTCAAGTTGTAAAATCAGCTTATGGAGATAAATTGATGTGTGTGTGCAGAGGTTCTGAAATCTTTTCTTCGGATAATCTGGAAACAGATATTTCCAGCCTTACACTGGCATATGAGAACTAACAGTAAGACTGCCTTTAAAACACTGGAGAAACGTCTAGTTCAAACTGCTCTTCTTTGTGTTCGTTCACGTTAGGAAGTTCCATCTATGTTGAGATTCAGCGAGTTAGAAACATGTTTCTTCTAAAAGCAGCATTTGGATATTCCAGTGTGAAAGACCTACAGGCCGCAATCAGCAACATCTTGCTCTAAAACAGAAACGCAGCCATCTAGCAGAATGGTTGTCAACCTGTGCAATCAACATACAGAGTTAAACTGATGTGTGTTTGCAGCAGATAAGAAATCCTTTGCTTCGAGAATCTGGAGACAGATATTTCCATCCATATACAGGCATATGAGATGTAACAGTAAGACTGCCTTTAAAACACTGGAGAAACGTCTTGTTCAAACTGCTCGGCTTTGTGTTCGTTCACCTTAGGAAGAAGCAACTATGTTTAGATTCAGCGAGTTAGAAACACGTTTCTTCTAAAAGCTGCGTTTCGATATTCCAGAATGACTGAGACTAAAGGCCGTAATGAGAAATATCTTGCTCTAAAACAAAAACGCAGCTATCTAGCAGAATGGTGGTCAAGCTGTACAATCTTCTTACAGAGTTAAACTGACATGTGTGTGCAGTAGTTCAGAAATCCTTTCATTGGAGAATCTGGAAACAGATATTTCCACCCGTAAACAGGCTTATAAGAACTAGCAGTAAGACTGCGTTTAAAACACTGGAGAAACGTCTAGTTCAAACTGCTCTGCCTTGTGTTCGTTCACCTTAGGAAGTTGCATCTATGTTTAGATTCAGCAAGTTAGAAACACGTTTCTTCTAAAAGCTGCGTTTGGATAATCCAGAATGACTGAGACTAAAGGCCGTAATGAGAAATATCTTGCTCTAAAACAAAAACGCAGCTATCTAGCTGAATGGTTGTC
>NW_022444341.1:0-3270 GCF_009761245.1 Sapajus apella
TGTTTTAAGGAGGTTCTTTTTTGGTATATTTCTAGGATTTGTTTCAGGATTTAGGGCTCCTTTTAGCAGATCTTGTAGTACTGGCTTGGTAGTGGCAAATTCTCTCAGCATTTGTTTGTCTGGAAAAGACTGTATCTTTCCTTTGTTTATGAAGCTTAGTTTCACTGGATATAAAATTTTCACTGATAATTGTTTCCTTTAAGTAGGCTACCGTAGTATCCCAATTCCTTCTAGCTTGTAGGATTTCTGCTGGGAATTCTGCTGCTAATCTGATAGGGTTTCCTTTATAGGTTACCTGATTCTTTTACCTCACAGCTCTGAAGATTCTTTCCTTCATCTTGACTTTAGCTAACCTGATGACTGTGTGCCTAGGTGATGATCTGTTCCGTGATGAATTTCCCAGGTATTATTTGAGCTTCTTGTATTTGGATGTCTAGCTTTTCAGCAAGGCCAGGGGAGTTTTCCTCAATTATTCCCTCAAATATGTTTTCCAAAGTTTTAGATTTCTCTTCTTCCTCAGAAACACCAATTATTCTTAGGTTTGGATGCTTAACAGCCCCTAACTTACTTCTTGGAGTCTTTGTTCATTTTAGAAAAAAATTATTTTTTCTTTATCTTTGACAGATTGGGCTAATCTGAAAGCCTCTTCTTTGAGGTCTAAAGTTCTTTCTTCTGTTTATTTTATTCTATTGTTAAGACTTCCAGTGCATTTTGCATGCTCTAAGTATGTCCTTCATTTCCAGAAGCTGTGATTGTTTTTTATGTATGTTATTTCATTGTATAATTTTCCTTTCATATCCTGTATTATGTTTTTGATTTCTCTAAGTTGAACTTCACCTTTCTCTGGTGCCTCCCTGATTTAATAATTGACTTTCTGAATTATTTTTCTGGAAACTCAGATTCCTTCTTGGTTGGGATCCATGCTGGTGAGCTGGTATGATCTTTTGGGGGTGCAAAAGAACCTTGTTTTGGCATATTACTAGAATTGTTTTTCTGATTCCTTCTCATTTGGGTAGACTATGTCCGAGGAAAGATCTGGCCATTTACATTCAATATTAGTGTTGAGATGTGAGGTATTATTCTATTCATCATGCTATTTGTTGCCTGAATACCTTTTTTTCTCATTGTGTTATTGTTAAATAGGTCCTGTGATATTCAAGGGCTGCTGCTGTTCAGATTCTTTTGTGTCACAGGGTGCTCCCTTGATGTGGTATTCTCTCTCCCCTAAGAATGGGCTTCCTGAGAGCTGAACTACAGTGATTTTTTCTCTTCTGGATCTAGCCACCCAGTGGAGCTACCAGGCTCTGGGCTGGTACTGAGGAGTGTCTGCAAAGAGTCCTGCAATGTGATTCATCTTCAGGTCTTGCAGCTGTGGATACCACTACCTGCTCCCATGGAGATAGCAGTAAAGTGAAGTGGATTCTTTGAGGGTCCTTGGTTGTGTTTTTGTTTAGTGTGTTGGTTTTGTGTCGGCTTGCTTCTGGCCAGGAGGTGGTGTTCTCAAGAATGCATCAGTTGTCATTTTATAGGGAGTATGTAAACTCACTCTAGGGATACCTGGTTAAGTATTCAGGTTTCTCAGGTGGTTGGCAGGCCATGGAGTTCCCAAAAGATTATGACCTTTGTCTTTGACTACCAGGGTGGGTAGAGAAAGATCACCAGGTAGTGGCAGGGATAGGCATGTCTGAGCTCAGCCTCCTTTTGGGCAGGGCTTGCTGTGGATGCAATGGGGCATGGGAGTGTGGTTCCCAATCCAATGGAGTTATATTCCCAGGGGTACTATGACTGCCTCTGCTGTATCATACAGGTCTCCAGAAAGGGGGAGAAGTCATGGGTCACACCCCTCTTCCATGTAGTTCACAGTCCTAAAGGCCAGTCTCACTCCCACTGTACCCCCCTAACAGCACCAAGTATATTTCCAGGCAGCTGGTGACCAGGGCTGAGAATTTGTCCCAGACCATGAGCCTCTCCATTGAGAAACCAAGCAGACTTAGATTTTTGACATCTCAAGGAGCCTGCAGTGGTGAGCTAGTTCCTTCAAAGGATCTGTGGATTCTTTTGGCTTTCCTCGTATGTTTCTGTGGTAGTTCTTAGAGCAAAAGTTCAAGGTATGAGTTTCCATATGGTACTCTGTCTGAGTAGAAGCTGCATTCTAGTCTTGCCTCCTATCTGCCATATTAATCTCATCAGCCCTTTTATGTAAGGTTCTGTCATTCTACTGAAGTGACTACATTGTCTGGACTATATACCCTGTGGTTTGGTTTTATGTGCCCGGAAAATTTAGGACATGGGGACACATGAGAAGTTTAGAAGAAGAGGTTTAATAGGTAGAAGAGAAGAAGCAGCATCTACTATAGAAGAAGGGGTCTCCAAGCAGAAAAGACCAGTTGGCAGCAAATGCATCAAATTTTATAGCCTTATTTGAGGAGGTGGTGTCTGATTTACATAGGGCTCACAGATTGGTTTTATGAGGTATGATTATTACGTAGCATGGGGAAGGGTCACCCTACCCTAATCTTCTTATGCAAATAAGCTTGCCAGTTGATTGGTGCCATCTTGTCTGCTTCTTACTGTGCACATGGCTGGCAGAGAAGGGAAGACAGAGCTGCCATCTTGAAAATGTCCAGTCCTTAGTTCTTACCAGCATTCACCCATGTAATCTTCTAGCTTGCTTGTGTATGGCTGCAAGTCAACTTTGCAGGCTTCTCTTTGTTAGAAAATGATTTGGAGCTGCTTTTCATTAAAATGAAAACCTTACTACGAACTCCCATGCCCTTACTATCTGCCTAAGTAATTTCTGCTTAACTCCCGTATCACTACAATTTTAACTGTTCTCTCTCTCGTCTCTACAAATTCAACACTAATAATATGATTTTAAAGGGTGACCAACTGAATTTGCACTGAAGTCTTGGCCCCTGGCCCTAATACTTTGCTCTCCTCTATGACAGGGAGCTTATGATACTGACAGAGCCCAGTGTCTAGAGTAAGATGCACTGGGATACAGAAGGTAGACAGAGTGAAGAAGTCCGCCTGCAGTGGAATCTGCTGGAGGGCCTGTCTCCTATTCACTTTTCTCCGTGGCTTCGGCTTGAGGTCCCAATCTTTATATCAGAATCAGGTCCAGATAGGCAGAAATGCAAGTGCTGAAAGCTGGAAGCTACCTGTGCGCTGCTCCATAGTAAGGCAACTGAGTTTAACTCAGAACTTTGCTTCTGGGCAGGTTATTTAATCAAAATAATAATAATCAGTGGGTTTTTTTTTTTTTTTTTT
>NW_022444342.1:0-3270 GCF_009761245.1 Sapajus apella
TCCTAAGCGATTCCTCAAAGTAGCCTCCTACTCCACCCTGGTTAGGGGAGTTTTCCCATTTTCGTCCTCATGGACTGTGAGCAGAAGCCCTCACAGGGCCGCTCCATTTGCAGCCTCAGCCTCCGAGGTCTCCCTCAGCCCCTAAATCCACTCAAGGCTCCTGCTCCTTCCCTCAGCCCCTGCTCACCTGCACTTGTGGTCCGAGGAGTGCTCTCCTGACGCCAAATCTCCACTTGGGTCCAGGATCTGTGGGTATTCCGGAGCTGCCCTTACATTTCCAGATGTGAGGGGTGGTTCCCTCAGCGGCACTGCCGAGGTGGTAAGAATGGCTTCTCCTGCCCTGGCAGGTCAGTGGCGTCCTTCTTGATCCAGGTGAGAACAGGCAACACAGCACAGCCTCTCTGTTCACCTGAGAGTTCTGAATCTGGCGCCTTCAGAGCTTATAAGCCTGTGGAGACTTTCCTTTCTGTTTTCCTATTGGACAGACTGCAGATGCAATTAGCGTCTGGCCAATGACAGGCTCTGATTAGTATTTTCCATCTTCTTCTCAGATTTTATTTTCAGGCTAGGAGGTGGGTGGGTGGGGCCGACAGGTGATTAAAGGTGGATGATTGGATTTCTCTTTCTCACTAGTCCACTCAAACTCCTCCAACTTAATCCGTCTTTTGTTCCTGGGTTAATTGATATTTGAGAATATTTTCATCGTGTTTTTCTCAGGCAGGCAGATGTAGGATTTTTTGGCTAGTGTTGGCCTCCTCCTTCTATGGCAGTTTTAATTCCTTTTGTCCCTTAATGGAAGTGTTTCCAAAGTCAGTCCTCACCTGTTTTCTGAATTCCCAAACTTATTCTAGAGTTTTCAGGCTCCAAAAGCCAGTGGTCTCTGTGTCACTGTCTCCAAGCCAGACCAGCTTCTCTCTTACCTTCTTTTTTGGGCCTCATCTTTCACTTGTGCTACAACTCAAAGCTCTAAAATCAGTTTTGCCTTTCTCTCCCTTCTTCACAGTTCACAAAAATCTCCCCACTTTTTTTTTTTTTTTTTTTTTGCATTTCAATTGTGCATTTATTCAACACAATTCTTTCACTCTACACAGCAAAGTATAAACACAATGCCATCTAAAATGCTAAAAAGTTATAAAACTCTAACAGAGATTTTATAGTACTGACTACACAATAAATGAAAATAAGAAAAAAAAATCGGTGTGCATGTTACCAAGGTATCCTGAAAGACCATCATGAAGGGCAGGCAGAACCGGGGCTGTGTGATGACCCCGCAGAGCTTACTGTCAACTCACTGGCCGGTTTTCGAGTAGGGTGGTGGGGTGGGGTGTGTGCATGGGTGCACGGACAGACAGAACCATGCACAGCAACTACCACAGGTGAGAGGCTCTTAGGGGATGTCTGACCCTTGAAATTGGAAGAGGCTTTAAGAGGCCGGGCCTAACAGGGTTGGCAGCTGCTCTGAAGCCTGGGATGCTTCCTTTCCAAAAGGACACTGCACAGCAACAGCAAGGGCATGGCCTGGCCACCATCCCAGGTCACCAGGGAAAGGAAAAGCGTGCTTCCTCACAGGCAGGGTCACATCACCCCCAGAGCCTCGCTTGTCCCTGTTGGCTCTGCCACTGAACTGACTCTTGGAAATGGCCAATCTTTCTAGACAGAAAACTGGAGAGCATTTTGACAGGCACAACACAAACCCACAGCACTTCAGCAACCAGATCCCGACCAGTAGAGGGGTGCTGACCGCTGCCTACAATGTCTGCCTGAGTGAGGGGTTTGCTTTCCTACTGATCTCCCTTTGGCTAGAAAGGTGACAAAACTGAGCTGGGTGGGGTATAAATTACAGGGGTGAGAGCTTCGGTGGTCTGCTTATCTCTTGGGAGGAGGTGGAGCTGGAGCAGCTCCTGTGGTGGTGTTGGCCTGGGGATAGTGATCACCAGCGCAGAGGGGACCTGGGCCTTGGGGAGCAGGACCTTCTCCTCATCTGTGGGGGAGACCTGTACATTCTCCTGGGAGGGCAGAATCACCTTGGAGGTGGCTTAGACCCTGGGGCCCAGCACAGCTGTGGCAATAATCTCTCCTGGCCATCTATTTGTCCTCTGTCCATGTGTTCCAGCGCCTTCTCAACTTCATCTAGATTCTCAAACTCTACGTATGCAGAGCCTTTGGACAGATGGGGATGTATTCTATCCACGGGCATGTCAATCATTTTTATTTTCCTATAGTTGAAAAATATCTCCCTGATGTGACTCTTGGTCACATTCCTGGCAAGTCTCCCAGTGTGCACTTTGGTGGGCTTAGAGGATGGGCTTCACCTTTTCCTCTCCTTTCACCTCTTTTTGGTGGTTTGGACTTGGAGTCGGAGCGCCTCCTGTAGTTGTGTCTGCGTCAAGAAGAACTTGGAGAGCAGGAGGAGCTGCTGGAGCTGCAGGAGGTGCTGGAGCTTCCTGAGCGGCTGGATGCTGAGGAATTGCTGGAGCCACTGCTGGAGCCAGTGCTGGTGCTGGTGCCTGAGCTGGAAGGTCGAGCTGGACTGAGACCTGGTACTGCTGCTACCACTGGCCTATCAGTGATTTGCAAACATTGTCCTTTTGTGTGGCACAGACCAGCATCAGTGACCATGACTTGGGAACCTAGTACACATTTTGTCACCAATTTGCCCCCTTGTTTATGTGGATTTGTGCAGTAAATCACTTGCAAAACCACATATGATGTCTTGAGCTCTGGGGAGAGCTTCATTTCTTAGAGATACGTAAGTTCATATATAATAGGCTGTCCATATCTCTAAAGCAACTGATTGTGGCTTATCTTGTCTGCTTAGAGAATATGTTCTGTGGGCGAAGGGCAGGCTATAACCCTCAGTTTTAGTCTGTGCACATCTACAAGAGGTAGATAAAATTAAATAGAAATAGAGTTATTCTTTAGGTTCTCCAAATACTTTATCAACTTTGAAAAGGGATTCATAAAATTATTTGCTACCAGAAGACACATCTCAATGTAACTTGTCATTTCTGTTTTCTAGAAAACATTTCCATCTATGTCATTGTAATTCATCCTACCATTCCTCTTTCCTGAATTGTACAGTCACTTGTTTATAAGGTACTGTTCTATGCAGGCTTTGAAGAGAATGCTGATGACAGTATTACACACTTACGCTTTCAGCATAAGAATACAAAAATCACGAATCACCACCTCACCCAGTTGCATAGGTGTTAGATTTGTCACAAAAGATCATTTACAAAATTTACAAAAGAAAATTCATAAAATTAGGAA
>NW_022444343.1:0-1978 GCF_009761245.1 Sapajus apella
ATGAACTCATCTTTTTTTATGGCTGCATAGTATTCCATGGTGTACATATCCATGTCCCTGCAAAGGACATGAACTCATCTTTTTTTATGGCTGCATAGTATTCCATGGTGTACATGTGCCACATTTTCTTTATCCATTCTATCTTTCATGGGCATTTGGGTTGGTTCCAAGTCTTTGCTATTGTAAACAGTGCTGCAATGAACATACATGTGCATGTGTCTTTAGAATTGAATGTCTTATAATCCTTTGGGTATATACCCAGTAATGGAATTGCTGGGTCAAATGGTGTTTCTAGTTCTAGATCCTTGAAGAATCACTACACTGTCTTCCACAATGGTTGGACTAATTTACACTCCCACCAATAGTGTAAAAGCTTTTCTATTTCTCCACATCCTCTCCAGCATCTGTTGTCTCCAGATTTTTAACGATCGCCATTCTAACTGGCATGAGATGGTATCTCAATGTGGTTTTGATTTGCATTTTTCTAATAACCAGTGATGATGAGCATTTTTTTCGTATGTTTGTTGGCTGCATAAATGCCTCCTTTTGGAAAGCGTCTGTTTATATCCTTTGCCCACTTTTTGATGGGGTTGCAATGCTATCCCCATTGGTGCTACACACTTTTAAACAACCAGATCCCCTGAGAACTCACTGTCATAAGAACAGTAAGGGGGAAATCTACCCTCAAGATCCAATCACCTCTCACCATGCCCCTCCTCCAACATTGGGGATTACAATTTGACATGAGATTTGGGTTTAGACACAGACCCAAACTATAAATAGCTCCCAAAAAATAAAGGCAAAATAGAGATTTTTTAGGCATACAAAAGCTAAAAAAAATTAATCACAGAACACTACAAGAAATGATACAGGAAGTCCTTCAGGAAGAAGAAAAATGATACTGTGTGAAATTGATTATGTGCTGCATAATGACATTTTGGTCAACAACGGATCACATGAATCAGGACCGATCCGCAGACCCTGACCCAGCGACAGGTGAACGAATGCACCCAGACACAGATATCCAGTGAAAGAGAAGGCTTAGGGGTCCAGGCCACTCACAGACACCGAGGAGGGTGCTGTAAAGAGTCAGCAGCTGTGGCTGTTACTAGCTGGTTCTGCAGGCATTTATTCTGTATAGATTTAATGACAGAGGCTTTGAGTCAACACACTTGTGGAATGGTTAAAGGCCAGGTTCCAAGGCCTAAAGCAAATACTATTTGTGGGTAATAACATTGTTGACCCCCCTGAGTAGAAAGCAGTCATGCGCTGTGAATGTTCATAGGTCGGTCTTAGGACCACATGAGTAAACAAGCTCTTTAGATAAACTTTCTTACATTTCTTTGTACCTAGTTCTGCCTAATTGCCTCTAGATAAGAACCACTGCTTTTGGCTCATTCCTCCCCAAGGCTTTTGCAGAAACCTCCCAGCCTTTCAAGAAGGTTTGTGTCTATTTCTCTATAATTTTTCTCTTATAATTTCTCCCACCACCCTGACCAAACCCCTACATACGTAGACAATAGTGGTCTATAAGATTATAATGTAGCTGAAACATTCCTATTGCCTAGTGACGTGGCCATCATGACATCATAGCACAATACATTGCTCACGTGTTTGTGGTGACGCTGGAGTGAACAGACCTACTCTGCTGCCAGTCATATAAAAGTCTAGCACATACAATTATACACAGTACAGAACACTCGATAATGATAACACATCACCATGTTACTGGTTTATGTATTTACTATATTATACTTTTTAATCACTATTTGGGAATAGACTCCTACTTATAAAAAGAGTTCTCTATGAAACAGCCTCAGGCAGGTCCTTCAGGAGGTATCCAGAGGAAGGCACTGTTACTGCAGGAGTATTGTTGCCCCTGAAGACCTTCCAGTGGGACTAGGTGTGGAGGTGGAAGACAGTGATGCTGATTATCCTGACTGTGCAGGCCTGGGTTAATGTGTGTGTTTGTGCCTTA
>NW_022444343.1:2078-2771 GCF_009761245.1 Sapajus apella
TGATGACCAGTGATGATGAGCATTTTTTCATATGTTTGTTGGCCTCATGTATGTCTTTTTTTGTAAAGTATCTGTTCATATCCTTCGCCCACTTTTGAATGGGCTTGTTTGTTTTTTTCTTGTAAATCTGTTTTAGTTCTTTGTAAATTCTGGATATCAGCCCTTTGTCAGATGGGTAGACTGCAAAAATTTTTTCCCATTCTGTTGGTTGCTGTTTCACTCTAATGACTGTTTCTTTTGCCATGCAGAAGCTGTGGAGTTTGATTAGGTCCTATTTGTCTATTTTGGCTTTTGTTGCCAATGCTTTTGGTGTTTTGGTCATGAAGTCCTTGCCTACGCCTATGTCCTGAATGGTTTTGCCTATCATTAAAAAATCTAGAGACAACAGATGCTGGAGAGGATGTGGAGAAATAGGAACACTTTTACACTGTTGGTGGGAGTGTAAATTAGTTCAACCATTGTGGAAGACAGTGTGGCGATTCCTCAAGGAGCTAGAAATAGAAATTCCATTTGACCCAGCAATCCCATTACTGGGTATATATCCAAAGGATTATAAATCGTTCTACTATAAGGACATGTGCACACGAATGTTCATTGCAGCACTGTTTACAATAGCAAAGACCTGGAACCAACCCAAATGCCCATCGATGATAGACTGGACAGGGAAAATGTGGCACATATACACCATGGAAT
>NW_022444343.1:2871-3270 GCF_009761245.1 Sapajus apella
AGGGGGTGGGGAGTTGGGGAGAGATAGCAAGGGGAGAGATGCCAGATGCAGGTGATAGGGAGGAAGGCAGCAAATCACACTGCCACATGTGTACCTATGCAACAATCTTGCATGTTCTTCACATGTACCCCAAAACCTAAAATGCAATAAAATAAATTTAAAAAAAGAAATAAAATAGCTGTACAATATTTATGTTTTAAGTTAAATGTTATTACAAAAGAGTAAAAAAGTTAAAAAGTTTATAAAGTAAAAAGTCACAGTAAGCTTATGTTAATTTGTTATTGAAGAAAGAAAAATATCATTTTATAAGCCTAGTGTAGCCTAAGTGTACCATGTTTATAAGGTCTACAGTAGTGTACAGTATGTACACTAGGGCTTCACATTCACTCACCACTCACT
>NW_022444344.1:0-3269 GCF_009761245.1 Sapajus apella
TTCATGGAAAAGTTTTCACCAGTTTGGGAGGAAATATAGGAGGAAATATTTCCAAGTCTTAAGCAAAGTACAATGGAGTGACTCTTTCATAAAACAAAATTTGTTCTATATAAAGGCTTGTCTTCTAAAATATGTCCTACCTCCTTTTTGTGTGTTGAGTTTCTTAGTTTTATTAATGATGGCAATATTTTTTTTTTTTTTGAGACGGAGTCATGCTCTTTCACCCAGGCTGGAGTGCAGTGACGCGATTTTGGCTCACTATGACCTCCACCTCCCGGGTTCCAGCTATTCTCCTGCCTCAGCCTACCAAGTAGCTGGGACTACAGGCACATGCCACCATGCCTGGCTAATTTTTGTATTTTAAGTAGAGACGGGGTTTCACTGTATTGGCCAGGCTGGTCTCGAACTCCTGACCTCATGATCCACCTACCTGGGCTTCCCAAAGTGCTGGGATTACAGGCGTGAGCCACCGTGCACAGCTGCTAATTTGTTTTTTACTGCCCTGACATCGTTCTGCATAGTAGAGTGAAAAGTTCTGAAACATATCACAGTGACGGCTGTGTGGAGAATAGATGGGGGGATGGAGAGACAAGAGTGGAAGCTGGGATACCAGTTAGGAGGCTAGTGCAACGGTCTAGGGAAGGGATGAGATGAGAGGCGCCGGAGAGATGGAGGAGCTGTCAAATTCTGGTTATATTTTGAAGGTAGTGCTGACAACGCTTGCTGATGGATTGAATGTCAAGAAAAGAGTCAAGGATGATTCAGAAGCAACTGGAAAAATACAACTGCCATTAACTAAGCTTTATAAGGAGACTGTGGGAAGAGAAGGAAGTCTGTTGGAGGAGGGAAGTTCCGTTTTTGGTGTGTTGAGTTTAAGATGACTATCAGACATGCAAGTGAAGACGTCAAGTTGTCAGTCGGAATTTGAGTCTAGCATTGAAGAGAGAGATCCAGGCTAGAAATATATTTGGAAATTGTCTGCGTCTGGACAGTATTTGTGTTCAGAGATTAGCAGAGTTCACTTAGTGCAAGGTCAATGGATGGAACCTGGGCCACTGCTCATAGAGATGGGGAAGGTGGCGAGGGTTCAGCAAGGGAGACTCAAACAGCCTGTAGATTGAAGGAAAGAAAACTGAGAGACTACAGTGGTCTGCAAGCCAAGTGCAAACAGGGCTCACCAAAGTAGTTTATGACTTATTTTAAAACAATCGTGTGTATATGTGCATAGACTGCCCAGTGTATAGAGAAAGAACTGTGTCATAGGTTGAACATTGCTGAGTCTGTAAATGGGAGTTTATTTTACTGTTTACTTTTGTGTATGTTTGAAATTTTCCATTATAAAGAGAAAAAAAAAAAAGAGGGAGAGAAAAATATTGCTGAGAGGTTCATTAGGAGCATTAGGAGAGTGGATCCGACCTTGTGCTGGTGGGAGGGACAAGATCTCCTATGGGCCGTGGGTTCCAGAGAGCCTGGGAGGGAAGCAGAGGGAGTGACCAAGTGCAATCAATTCCTTCAGAGAATTTTGCAGAAAACGGGAAGAGAGAAACGGGTCAGCATCTGGAGGGATACCAAGGGGCAAGGGCAGGTGGTTGGTTTGGTATTTAGGACAGAGTGAATACAGCTGTTTCCTTCTACTCTCCTTCACGCAGCTCTAGACAAACCCCTCCACGTAACTCTGCCCCAGTCACTGTCCACATCTCCCCTGCCCCAGGCACCCACGCAGCCATCCCTTCCACCTCTTCCGTCATCCCCATTGTAGGTGATGTCTCTTGGTGTGCAGTTTTTATCTGCATGTCACATTTTCGAGAATCTTTTTTTATAGGAGAGCTTTTGTTGTGGTGGTGTTCTATCGGAGTCTCTGTAGGCCTTATCTTTAAAATATATCAGAGCACACTATGTGTTTATACTCCAGGTCAAACCTACACAATGTTCCCCTGATGGCTTTCAGAAGGAAAGCAGAACTACAGAAACTATAAAGTTTCTTATTCCTTTAGATCCTGGAAAATAGCATTCAGTAGTAGCAACAAGAGTATCCTTCACTTACCTTTCCCACTTCAAAGACAAGGCTAGAAGCACGAATTCATACTAAGGGATCACGGACTGAAAATTATTTTTAAAACTAACTGAAAAGACTCAGCAGTTACCAAAAGATTTCTCTTCTCTTTGGATATCTCAGAAATTAGGTAAGAAGGAGTAGGTAGGGAGATGGAGCCTTCTAGTTTAAGATACTGCAAGTTCAGTGAAACCACTAGAAAAATAAGACGATTAAAAACGTTCTTCCCCTCACACTTCCCTCAGAGGGTATCACAGCAAGGAGACCAGGGCACTTTTTAAAGATCTTTCCTGCTGAGAAGGCTCTGTCAGAAGCGCTCATTGTCAGTGCAAAAGGCAGGAACAGAAAAGATACTTCTAATCAGAATTAAATACAAGGTACATCAGAGATGGCTTCTGGAAGAAATTCTTAAGAAACAAATGTTATCAGTGCTTCTGTTATGGTGAGAGGTCTAGAGTGACAAGAAATTATGTCCATACATGGCTAAACTGAGGGGGAAAATTGCGCAAAAGAGCATTAGCACCTCCTGCCCTAATTACCTCCGGGTGCCGACTACTGCCAAGCTCTGTGCTATGGGACTCAGATGACACAGTCCCCCTGCTATGTCAACAGCTCCTTGTCTTGAGAGGACACCAAGGAAGGCTACCATGATAGTGAGATTTAGGAGGCTATGAGAACAAGCTTCCTTGATCCTGAGATGAGGGGAGGCTGGGCTTTCTGGCAGCAGCAGCAGCAGCACCCTGTGCAAAGGTTCCTGGGCTTAGGGGCATGGAGTTCTGAGAGAAGCAAGGAGTCACACCCCTGTCCCACAGGCAGCACAGACCCGGACAGGCAGGCTGAGGCCAGGCCACAAAGGGCCTTTTCTGTCATGTGCCAGGGAGTCTTCCTGGGCGGAGATGACAGGAGCAGGTTGGAGTTTGATCACTCTGGTGGCAGCGATCTAAAGGAAAACCAGACTGTGCAGCAGTTCGAAGCTGTGGAAACTAGTGACTTCCTGTTGATCTGATTTGTTGTCAAAGGCAAGTGCTGATTTTCTGTCGTGTTTTGCTTTGCTTACTTCTGCACCTCAAGCTAGTGAAGGTTTCATTCTATTTGAGTATGTATAAGCATTCAGGTAATTGCACTTTTCATCTGGACACCTTATCTTACCTTATCTCAGAATGTAATCGACCCCCAGAATCAACCACCGTGAAGTAATTTACTATGGACAGCTCTG
>NW_022444345.1:0-3269 GCF_009761245.1 Sapajus apella
TTCATGGAAAAGTTTTCACCAGTTTGGGAGGAAATATAGGAGGAAATATTTCCAAGTCTTAAGCAAAGTACAATGGAGTGACTCTTTCATAAAACAAAATTTGTTCTATATAAAGGCTTGTCTTCTAAAATATGTCCTACCTCCTTTTTGTGTGTTGAGTTTCTTAGTTTTATTAATGATGGCAATATTTTTTTTTTTTTTGAGACGGAGTCATGCTCTTTCACCCAGGCTGGAGTGCAGTGACGCGATTTTGGCTCACTATGACCTCCACCTCCCGGGTTCCAGCTATTCTCCTGCCTCAGCCTACCAAGTAGCTGGGACTACAGGCACATGCCACCATGCCTGGCTAATTTTTGTATTTTAAGTAGAGACGGGGTTTCACTGTATTGGCCAGGCTGGTCTCGAACTCCTGACCTCATGATCCACCTACCTGGGCTTCCCAAAGTGCTGGGATTACAGGCGTGAGCCACCGTGCACAGCTGCTAATTTGTTTTTTACTGCCCTGACATCGTTCTGCATAGTAGAGTGAAAAGTTCTGAAACATATCACAGTGACGGCTGTGTGGAGAATAGATGGGGGGATGGAGAGACAAGAGTGGAAGCTGGGATACCAGTTAGGAGGCTAGTGCAACGGTCTAGGGAAGGGATGAGATGAGAGGCGCCGGAGAGATGGAGGAGCTGTCAAATTCTGGTTATATTTTGAAGGTAGTGCTGACAACGCTTGCTGATGGATTGAATGTCAAGAAAAGAGTCAAGGATGATTCAGAAGCAACTGGAAAAATACAACTGCCATTAACTAAGCTTTATAAGGAGACTGTGGGAAGAGAAGGAAGTCTGTTGGAGGAGGGAAGTTCCGTTTTTGGTGTGTTGAGTTTAAGATGACTATCAGACATGCAAGTGAAGACGTCAAGTTGTCAGTCGGAATTTGAGTCTAGCATTGAAGAGAGAGATCCAGGCTAGAAATATATTTGGAAATTGTCTGCGTCTGGACAGTATTTGTGTTCAGAGATTAGCAGAGTTCACTTAGTGCAAGGTCAATGGATGGAACCTGGGCCACTGCTCATAGAGATGGGGAAGGTGGCGAGGGTTCAGCAAGGGAGACTCAAACAGCCTGTAGATTGAAGGAAAGAAAACTGAGAGACTACAGTGGTCTGCAAGCCAAGTGCAAACAGGGCTCACCAAAGTAGTTTATGACTTATTTTAAAACAATCGTGTGTATATGTGCATAGACTGCCCAGTGTATAGAGAAAGAACTGTGTCATAGGTTGAACATTGCTGAGTCTGTAAATGGGAGTTTATTTTACTGTTTACTTTTGTGTATGTTTGAAATTTTCCATTATAAAGAGAAAAAAAAAAAAGAGGGAGAGAAAAATATTGCTGAGAGGTTCATTAGGAGCATTAGGAGAGTGGATCCGACCTTGTGCTGGTGGGAGGGACAAGATCTCCTATGGGCCGTGGGTTCCAGAGAGCCTGGGAGGGAAGCAGAGGGAGTGACCAAGTGCAATCAATTCCTTCAGAGAATTTTGCAGAAAACGGGAAGAGAGAAACGGGTCAGCATCTGGAGGGATACCAAGGGGCAAGGGCAGGTGGTTGGTTTGGTATTTAGGACAGAGTGAATACAGCTGTTTCCTTCTACTCTCCTTCACGCAGCTCTAGACAAACCCCTCCACGTAACTCTGCCCCAGTCACTGTCCACATCTCCCCTGCCCCAGGCACCCACGCAGCCATCCCTTCCACCTCTTCCGTCATCCCCATTGTAGGTGATGTCTCTTGGTGTGCAGTTTTTATCTGCATGTCACATTTTCGAGAATCTTTTTTTATAGGAGAGCTTTTGTTGTGGTGGTGTTCTATCGGAGTCTCTGTAGGCCTTATCTTTAAAATATATCAGAGCACACTATGTGTTTATACTCCAGGTCAAACCTACACAATGTTCCCCTGATGGCTTTCAGAAGGAAAGCAGAACTACAGAAACTATAAAGTTTCTTATTCCTTTAGATCCTGGAAAATAGCATTCAGTAGTAGCAACAAGAGTATCCTTCACTTACCTTTCCCACTTCAAAGACAAGGCTAGAAGCACGAATTCATACTAAGGGATCACGGACTGAAAATTATTTTTAAAACTAACTGAAAAGACTCAGCAGTTACCAAAAGATTTCTCTTCTCTTTGGATATCTCAGAAATTAGGTAAGAAGGAGTAGGTAGGGAGATGGAGCCTTCTAGTTTAAGATACTGCAAGTTCAGTGAAACCACTAGAAAAATAAGACGATTAAAAACGTTCTTCCCCTCACACTTCCCTCAGAGGGTATCACAGCAAGGAGACCAGGGCACTTTTTAAAGATCTTTCCTGCTGAGAAGGCTCTGTCAGAAGCGCTCATTGTCAGTGCAAAAGGCAGGAACAGAAAAGATACTTCTAATCAGAATTAAATACAAGGTACATCAGAGATGGCTTCTGGAAGAAATTCTTAAGAAACAAATGTTATCAGTGCTTCTGTTATGGTGAGAGGTCTAGAGTGACAAGAAATTATGTCCATACATGGCTAAACTGAGGGGGAAAATTGCGCAAAAGAGCATTAGCACCTCCTGCCCTAATTACCTCCGGGTGCCGACTACTGCCAAGCTCTGTGCTATGGGACTCAGATGACACAGTCCCCCTGCTATGTCAACAGCTCCTTGTCTTGAGAGGACACCAAGGAAGGCTACCATGATAGTGAGATTTAGGAGGCTATGAGAACAAGCTTCCTTGATCCTGAGATGAGGGGAGGCTGGGCTTTCTGGCAGCAGCAGCAGCAGCACCCTGTGCAAAGGTTCCTGGGCTTAGGGGCATGGAGTTCTGAGAGAAGCAAGGAGTCACACCCCTGTCCCACAGGCAGCACAGACCCGGACAGGCAGGCTGAGGCCAGGCCACAAAGGGCCTTTTCTGTCATGTGCCAGGGAGTCTTCCTGGGCGGAGATGACAGGAGCAGGTTGGAGTTTGATCACTCTGGTGGCAGCGATCTAAAGGAAAACCAGACTGTGCAGCAGTTCGAAGCTGTGGAAACTAGTGACTTCCTGTTGATCTGATTTGTTGTCAAAGGCAAGTGCTGATTTTCTGTCGTGTTTTGCTTTGCTTACTTCTGCACCTCAAGCTAGTGAAGGTTTCATTCTATTTGAGTATGTATAAGCATTCAGGTAATTGCACTTTTCATCTGGACACCTTATCTTACCTTATCTCAGAATGTAATCGACCCCCAGAATCAACCACCGTGAAGTAATTTACTATGGACAGCTCTG
>NW_022444346.1:0-3269 GCF_009761245.1 Sapajus apella
TCCTAAGCGATTCCTCAAAGTAGCCTCCTACTCCACCCTGGTTAGGGGAGTTTTCCCATTTTCGTCCTCATGGACTGTGAGCAGAAGCCCTCACAGGGCCGCTCCATTTGCAGCCTCAGCCTCCGAGGTCTCCCTCAGCCCCTAAATCCACTCAAGGCTCCTGCTCCTTCCCTCAGCCCCTGCTCACCTGCACTTGTGGTCCGAGGAGTGCTCTCCTGACGCCAAATCTCCACTTGGGTCCAGGATCTGTGGGTATTCCGGAGCTGCCCTTACATTTCCAGATGTGAGGGGTGGTTCCCTCAGCGGCACTGCCGAGGTGGTAAGAATGGCTTCTCCTGCCCTGGCAGGTCAGTGGCGTCCTTCTTGATCCAGGTGAGAACAGGCAACACAGCACAGCCTCTCTGTTCACCTGAGAGTTCTGAATCTGGCGCCTTCAGAGCTTATAAGCCTGTGGAGACTTTCCTTTCTGTTTTCCTATTGGACAGACTGCAGATGCAATTAGCGTCTGGCCAATGACAGGCTCTGATTAGTATTTTCCATCTTCTTCTCAGATTTTATTTTCAGGCTAGGAGGTGGGTGGGTGGGGCCGACAGGAGATTAAAGGTGGATGATTGGATTTCTCTTTCTCACTAGTCCACTCAAACTCCTCCAACTTAATCCGTCTTTTGTTCCTGGGTTAATTGATATTTGAGAATATTTTCATCGTGTTTTTCTCAGGCAGGCAGATGTAGGATTTTTTGGCTAGTGTTGGCCTCCTCCTTCTATGGCAGTTTTAATTCCTTTTGTCCCTTAATGGAAGTGTTTCCAAAGTCAGTCCTCACCTGTTTTCTGAATTCCCAAACTTATTCTAGAGTTTTCAGGCTCCAAAAGCCAGTGGTCTCTGTGTCACTGTCTCCAAGCCAGACCAGCTTCTCTCTTACCTTCTTTTTTGGGCCTCATCTTTCACTTGTGCTACAACTCAAAGCTCTAAAATCAGTTTTGCCTTTCTCTCCCTTCTTCACAGTTCACAAAAATCTCCCCACTTTTTTTTTTTTTTTTTTTTTGCATTTCAATTGTGCATTTATTCAACACAATTCTTTCACTCTACACAGCAAAGTATAAACACAATGCCATCTAAAATGCTAAAAAGTTATAAAACTCTAACAGAGATTTTATAGTACTGACTACACAATAAATGAAAATAAGAAAAAAAAATCGGTGTGCATGTTACCAAGGTATCCTGAAAGACCATCATGAAGGGCAGGCAGAACCGGGGCTGTGTGATGACCCCGCAGAGCTTACTGTCAACTCACTGGCCGGTTTTCGAGTAGGGTGGTGGGGTGGGGTGTGTGCATGGGTGCACGGACAGACAGAACCATGCACAGCAACTACCACAGGTGAGAGGCTCTTAGGGGATGTCTGACCCTTGAAATTGGAAGAGGCTTTAAGAGGCCGGGCCTAACAGGGTTGGCAGCTGCTCTGAAGCCTGGGATGCTTCCTTTCCAAAAGGACACTGCACAGCAACAGCAAGGGCATGGCCTGGCCACCATCCCAGGTCACCAGGGAAAGGAAAAGCGTGCTTCCTCACAGGCAGGGTCACATCACCCCCAGAGCCTCGCTTGTCCCTGTTGGCTCTGCCACTGAACTGACTCTTGGAAATGGCCAATCTTTCTAGACAGAAAACTGGAGAGCATTTTGACAGGCACAACACAAACCCACAGCACTTCAGCAACCAGATCCCGACCAGTAGAGGGGTGCTGACCGCTGCCTACAATGTCTGCCTGAGTGAGGGGTTTGCTTTCCTACTGATCTCCCTTTGGCTAGAAAGGTGACAAAACTGAGCTGGGTGGGGTATAAATTACAGGGGTGAGAGCTTCGGTGGTCTGCTTATCTCTTGGGAGGAGGTGGAGCTGGAGCAGCTCATGTGGTGGTGTTGGCCTGGGGATAGTGATCACCAGCGCAGAGGGGACCTGGGCCTTGGGGAGCAGGACCTTCTCCTCATCTGTGGGGGAGACCTGTACATTCTCCTGGGTGGGCAGAATCACCTTGGAGGTGGCTTAGACCCTGGGGCCCAGCACAGCTGTGGCAATAATCTCTCCTGGCCATCTATTTGTCCTCTGTCCATGTGTTCCAGCGCCTTCTCAACTTCATCTAGATTCTCAAACTCTACGTATGCAGAGCCTTTGGACAGATGGGGATGTATTCTATCCACGGGCATGTCAATCATTTTTATTTTCCTATAGTTGAAAAATATCTCCCTGATGTGACTCTTGGTCACATTCCTGGCGAGTCTCCCAGTGTGCACTTTGGTGGGCTTAGAGGATGGGCTTCACCTTTTCCTCTCCTTTCACCTCTTTTTGGTGGTTTGGACTTGGAGTCGGAGCGCCTCCTGTAGTTGTGTCTGCGTCAAGAAGAACTCGGAGAGCAGGAGGAGCTGCTGGAGCTGCAGGAGGTGCTGGAGCTTCCTGAGCGGCTGGATGCTGAGGAATTGCTGGAGCCACTGCTGGAGCCAGTGCTGGTGCTGGAGCCTGAGCTGGAAGGTCGAGCTGGACTGAGACCTGGTACTGCTGCTACCACTGGCCTATCAGTGATTTGCAAACATTGTCCTTTTGTGTGGCACAGACCAGCATCAGTGACCATGACTTGGGAACCTAGTGCAGATTTTGTCACCAATTTGCCCCCTTGTTTATGTGGGTTTGTGCAGTAAATCACTTGCAAAACCACATATGATGTCTTGAGCTCTGGGGAGAGCTTCATTTCTTAGAGATACGTAAGTTCATATGTAATAGGCTCTCCATATCTCTAAAGCAACTGATTGTGGCTTATCTTGTCTGCTTAGAGAATATGTTCTGTGGGCGAAGGGCAGGCTATAACCCTCAGTTTTAGTCTGTGCACATCTACAAGAGGTAGATAAAATTAAATAGAAATAGAGTTATTCTTTAGGTTCTCCAAATACTTTATCAACTTTGAAAAGGGATTCATAAAATTATTTGCTACCAGAGGACACATCTCAATGTAACTTGTCATTTCTGTTTTCTAGAAAACATTTCCATCTATGTCATTGTAATTCATCCTACCATTCCTCTTTCCTGGATTGTACAGTCACTTGTTTATAAGGTACTGTTCTATGCAGGCTTTGAAGAGAATGCTGATGACAGTATTACACACTTATGCTTTCAGCATAAGAATACAAAAATCACGAATCACCACCTCACCCAGTTGCATAGGTGTTAGATTTGTCACAAAGATCATTTACAAAATTTACAAAAGAAAATTCATAAAATTAGGAA
>NW_022444347.1:0-3268 GCF_009761245.1 Sapajus apella
TGCCTCAGCCTCCTGAGTAGCTGAAACTACAGGTGCGTGCCACCATGCCCAGCTAATGTTGGTATTTGTAGTAGAGACGGGATTACCATATGTTGGCCGGGATGGTCTCAATGTCTTGACCTCGTGATTTACCCACCTTGGCTTCCTAAAGTGCTTGGATTATAGTCGTCAGCTACCGAGCCTGGCCAAATTTTTTGTATTTTTAGTAGAGATGGGTTTTCGCCATGTTAACCAGGCTGGTTTTGAACTCCTGACCTCAGTTGATGCATCTGCCTCTGCTTTCCAAAATGCGCCGATTACAAAATTTATTCAGAAACTTTTATGCCTATCCTGTGATGTACACTGGAGGATGTTTGTGTGTAGGATAATGCATATTCTTCGACAATCTAGATTTCCTTTTGGATGCTTCCATAGAGATGGTGCATCCCTGCGCTGGAACTCAAGTGAACACTTGGCTCAAAAGCCATTGCTCTTTTCTGGAAATCCTGTCCAATTATCGTGGTTAAAGATAAGGTATGTCTAGTGGATATTACTTTTTCTCTTTGGGAGCAAAACTCAGGTGCATTGCACTTTGATGAGCAAGGCTAACGTGCTGAACCTTTGAAGCAACAAAGAAAAGATGGTCCTTTTAGAGGTTTATGTTCTGGATTCCAGAAAATATGCAAACAAGGCCAAAGATGCAGATGAATGCATCCTTATTTTTATGTCCAATTTAACATGGTCAAGGAAAATTCCAAGGAAAAAACCCAGAACAATGGAGCAAGAAGCCCCTGTGGTGTGGCACTCTAGAGGGATATGTTATGTGTTGTCTTAAAGAAAAGACGTGTTTTTTTAGATGGTTACTCTTTGAGAAAAGCCACGTTGGTGGTGTTGCTGATGCTGGTAATACATCTGCAGAGCATACTTATAATCAAACTTGAATGATGGTGGGGTTCTGTTTTTGTTTTTGTTTTTTCAAGACAGGGTCTCTGTTGCCCAGGCTGGAGTGGGTGGCGCTTCCAGCAAGATCTCTAGGGCACAAGTGGTCCGCTTTTATACTTGTATTTTGGAGACCTACTGTGGCTTCGTTGCCTAGGCTGGAGTTCAGTGGCAGGTTCTCTGCTCACCGGAAACTCCACCTTCCAGGTTCTAGGAATTCTCCCACCTCAGCCTGCTGAATAGTTGGGAATACAGGCACCTGCCATCACACCATGCTTTTTTTTTTTTTTTTTTTTTTTTTTTTGAGACAGAGTTTTGCTCTTGTTGCCCAGGTTGGAGTGCAATGGAGTGATCTTGTCTCACTGCTACATCTGCCTCCCGGGTTCAAGCAATTCTCCTGCCTTAGCCTCTCAGGTAGCTGTGATTAAAGACACCCACCACCACACCCACCTACTTTTTGTGTTATTTGTATAGATGGGGTTTCACTGTGTTGGCGAGGCTGGTTTCAGAGTCACAACCTCAGGTAATCCACCATCTTTGTCCTTCCAAACTGCTGGGATTACAGAAATGAGCCACTGCGCCTAGCCTCACGTGATCCTCTTGAGTCAGCCTAGACTGTGGTCAATGCTGGAGGATGTTGATATGTGTGACAATGCATATTCTTGAACATCTTAGATTCCATTTTGGCTTCTTTCATTGGGACTGTGTGTCCCTGTGCTGGAACTCAAGTGAACACTTGGCTCAACATCCATTGCTGTTCTCTAGAAATCCAGCCCAATTCTCTTGCTTAATGATAAGGTACATCTAGGTGGCATTGCTTTTTCTCTTTCAGGACAAAACTCAGAAAGATTACCTTCTGATGAATAAGGCGAACCTCCTGAGCCTTTAAAGCAAGCTACTAGAGAGGGTCCTTTTACAGGTTGATGTTCTGGATTCTAGAAAACATGCAGGCCAATAAATGTATCTTAATCTTGTGTCCATTTTAACCTGGTCAAGGAAAATTCCAACAAAAATCCCAGAGTCCTGGAGCAAGAAGATCTCATACTGTGACCCTCCAAAGGGAAGTGCTTTCTGTTGTTAGAAAAAAAGAACGCCTTCCCTTTAGAGTGTTACCGTTTGAGAAAAGCAACGTTGAAGCTGATGCTGATCTTGGTAATACATTTGCAGAGCATGCTTATAGTCAGACTTGGATCATGTCAAGGTTCTGTTTTGGTTTTGTTTTCTAAGACAGAGTCTGTGTTGCCCAGGCTGGAGTACGGTGGCACTTCTAACCTAGATCTCTTGACCTCAAATAGTCCTTTTTTATTCAGACAGAGTCTTGCTCTGTGACCTAGGCTGGAGTGTAGTGCCAGGACTCTGCTCACTACAACCTCTGCTTCCTTGGTTCAAGTGATTTTCCTATCTCAGCATTCCAAGTAGCTGGGATTTCAGGTGCCCACCCCAACACCTGGCTAATATTTGTAGTTCTTTTAATAATTTCATTTATTTATTTATTTTTGAGACAGGCTGGAGGGCAGTGGCATGATTCCAGCAGACTGCATCCTCTGCTTCTCAGGTTCATTTAATTCTCCTTCGTCAACCTTCAAAGTAGTGTGCATTACAGGTGCCTGCCACCGTGCCCAGCTACTGTTTTTTTTTGTTTTTTTTTTTTTTTTTTAAGGAGACTGGTTTTCACCCTGTTGGCCAGGCTGCTCTCAAATCCCTGACCTCACAGGAGCCACTTTCCTTGGCCTGAAGTGCTGAGAATACAAGTGTGAGCAAACACTCATGACCATCAACACCTTTTACTCCATGTAAATTATTCTGGCACTGGCTTATAGAAGTTCACTTGGGGTCAGGTAGACGGGAGGGGACCTCTGCATCTCTTGAAGAAGGGATGTGAACTACTTAGAAAGAACACAGAGGTAGAATGCATAGGGTTTTAGTGTTTATTGGGTAAATGAAGCTGAAATCTTGGGTGCGTAACCAGGAAATAAATGCATGAGACGGGAGTCTCAGTATGCTGCCCAGGATAAACTGGGCTTAGATCCTCCTGCCTCTGCTCCTCTCCCGGTTTTGGTAGTTGGGAACACATGTGAATATCAACCTATGCACAGGCACGATTAAAGTAAGGACTGTTCTTTGGTTCATGCCCCACCCCCACTTAAATTTATATTTTAGATAAACAGTGTATTTGAGCTGTACTTGAACAACAAATGATTTGCTGTTTAGGTGTGGACGAAGTCTCCCTCTGTCACCAGGCTGGCGTCCAATGGTGCCATCTCAGCTTATTGCAACCTCCGCCTCCCAGGTTCAAGAGTTCCTTCTGTCGTAGCCTCTCAAGTAGCTGAAACTACAGGTGCGTGCCACC
>NW_022444348.1:0-1452 GCF_009761245.1 Sapajus apella
TTTTTTTTTTTCTTTGAAATGGAATCTTGCTCTGTTGCCAAGCTGGAGTGCAGTGGCATGATCTTGGCTCACTGCAACCTCCACCTCCTGGGTACAAGTGATCCTCCTGCCTCAGCCTCCTGAGTAACTGGGACTACAGGCACACACCAGCACACCCAGTTAATTTTTGTATTTTTTGTAGAGAAGAGGTTTCTCTATGTTGGCCAGGATGGTCTCGATCTCTTGATCTCATGATCCACCCTCCTCAGCCTGCAAAATTGCTGAGATTACAGGTTTGAGCCACCGCGCCTGGCCTAGATTTCTTTTGAAAGGAAAGCCATGTCCAGGAGGAGATTCAAACCCTTGCTTTTTTTTTTTTTTTTTTTTTTTGAGATGGAGTCTTGCTCTGTTGATCAGGCTGATCTAGGCTCACTGCAACCTCCACCTTCTGATTAAGTGATTCTTCTGCTTCAGCTAATTTTTATATTGTTAGTAAAGACAGCATTTCACTATGTTGGCCAGGCTGGTCTTGAACTCCTGGGCGCAGGTGATCCACCCACCTCAGCCTCCCAAAGTGCTGGGATTACAGGAGTAAGCCACCATGCCAAGCCTACCATCACTACTGATCTTTGTAGCCAAGGATAATTATCTCAAAACAATTATGTAACCCTCCTCAATTCTTCTTTCAAAATCTCTGTCTTCCATTCCCTCCCTCAATATGCACATAGTTTATTTACTATAGCACTCCTTTTCCACTGCAAAGCCTATTTCCAAATAAATATCCTTTTGTTTTAGAGAGCTTCTCCTTGTTTGTTATTTGGTTGACCATTTCTTCTTTGAGCCTTGTATGGGGTAGAACTTCCTCCCCCAAAAGTATTTGTTGAAGTCCAAGAGCCTCCTCCATCCGCCGTACCTGGCTATGTGGCATGATTTGGAAATAGGATCACTGCAGATATAATGAGTTAGGGCTGAGTACAGTGGCTCACTCCTGTAATCCCAGCACTTTGGGAGGCCAAGGTAGATGGATCACTTGAGGCCAGGAGTTTGAGACTAGTCTGGGCAACATAGTGAAACTCCTCTCTACCAAAAAAAAAAAAAATTAGCCAGCTGTGGTGGTTCACACCTGTAGCCCCAGCTGCTTGACAGCCTGAGGTAAGAGGATCACTTGAGCCTGGGAGGCAGAGGTGGCAGTGAGCCAAGATGGTGCCACTGTACTACAGCCTGAGTGACAGAGTTAGACCCTGTCTCAAAAAAAAAAAAATTAGTTAAGATGAGGTTACATTGTACTAAGGCACGTCACATTGGATTAAGGTATCTCATGAATCTTTTTTTTTTTTTAGATGGAGTTTCACTCGTTGTCTAGGCTGGAGTGCAATGGCACAATCTTGGCTCACTGCAACCTCTGCCTCCCAGGGTCAAGTAATTCTAGGGCCCAGCCTCCTGAATGGCTGTAATTACAGTCACCCACCACCA
>NW_022444348.1:1462-3266 GCF_009761245.1 Sapajus apella
TGGCTAGGATTGACGAGGTTTGCCTCCTGACACCTGGTAGAAAGAAGCTGATATTTGTTTTCTGTAGTTCTATAACGGATGACCATAAACCAGGTGGCTTTAGACGACAGAAATGTATTTTTGCACAGTGCTGGAGGCCAGAATCGGGGTGTGGGCAGGGTCACTGCGCTCCCTCTGAAGGCTCCAGGGAGGATCCTGCCTGCCTCCTCCAGCTTTTGTTGGTGGCCGACAGGCTTTGGTGTGGCCTGGCTTCACTCCAATTTCTGCTTCCAACACTGCATGGCTTTCTTCCCTGTCTCTTTCTACTTTGAGGCTACTATAAATCCATCTGCACGGAATGAAGTTGCATGAAGCTTCATGGTCTCCTGTCTAGAGATTCCATAAGAATACTCTTCTGGCCAGGCGCAGTGGCTCACGCCTGTAATCCAAGCACTTTGGAGGCCAAGGCGGGCGGATCACCTGAGGTCGGGAGTTCAAGACCAGCCCGACCCACATGGTGAAACCTCATCTTAAAAAAAAGAAAAAATCTTCTAAGGGAGATCTGGTGGATTGCTAGGTTTCTGATTTAATGACACTGTCTGATTCTTTTTGCCTCCTACACTTCCTGAAATGTATTTTACAATATACGTTTTAGAATTTTAATATTAATTTTGAACAAGTTCATAAAGTAATACAGTATAATAGCAATCTTTCTCAAACAGTCCAAAAATTGAAGAGGAGGAAATACTCCCAAACTGATTTTATGAAGCCAGTATTACTCTGATATGAAAGCCAGAAAAGAAACTTTACATGAAAAAAATATATAGGTCAATAACCCTCAGGAGCATACATGTAAAAATGTTCAAAAAATTAACAAGCAGAATTTAGGAGTACACTGAGATAATCATTCACTGATTATGAGAGATTTATCCCTAGGATGCAAGGATGGCTGAATACCTGCATCCTATGGATACACCACATTAACAGAATGTAAAACAAAACCAAATGTAAAACAAAACCAATAGATGCAGAAAAAATATTTGACAAAATTAAATATCCTTATAATTTGTTGAATTACAAAACAGTTCATTTCAACACAATAAAGATTATATATGACACGCCCACAGCTAACATCATAGTTAATGGTGAAAATGTCAAATATTTCTAGCTAAGGTCAGGAACAAGACATAGAGGTCTGCTCTGATCTCTTCTATTTCAACTGAGTACTAAAAAACCTAGCCAGAGAAATTAGGAGAGAGAAAGAAATAAAAGACACCCAATTAGGAAAAATAGAGTAAAATTGTCCTTGTTTACAGCAGACATGGCAATGTATGTAGAAAAACCTAAGTGCCACCAAAAAAATACAAAACCGACAGGAAAATCGTAGCTTTTCAACATATTTTCAGTAAACTATCTGAAAGCAAATCAATAAAACAATTTTATATACAATAGTTATTTTTAAAAATTAAGACTTAGGTTTCAATTTAACCAAAGAATTAAAAAATCTGTACATTGAAAATTATGCTAATAAAAGAAATATTAGCACCAATAAGTGGAAAGATTTCTGCTATTCATGGATTGGAAGAAATATCAATTATTAAAATGTCTATACTACTCAAAGTGACCCTGAGATTCAATGCCATCTTTATCAAAATTCCAATGACATTTTTCACACAAATGAAAAATATCCTAAAATTTATATGAAATCACAATAGGCAACACAATCATGAGCTAAAGAACAAGGCCAATGTCAGACATCACACTACCTGCTCTAAAAATATGCTAAAAAGCTACAGTCATCAAAACAACATGATACCACACAAAA
>NW_022444349.1:0-574 GCF_009761245.1 Sapajus apella
ACTGGGGAGGAGAGGGAGTGGAAATAAAAAGATGTAAATCCAAGGGTACAAACTTGAAGTTATATAGGATTAATTAGAGATCTATGGTACAGCATGAAGACTCTAGTTAGTACTGTTCTGTATACTTTTCTGAATAGTTAATAATACTGTTCTGAAAACTTGTGAAGAGAGTAGACTTTATGTGTGCTTACCACACATACACAAAAGAAAGTAAGAAAACGTCTTGGAGCTAGATGGAAGTAGTATTTGCACAGTGTTGTGAATTTACCAAATGCCAATGAGTTATATACTTTAAATAATTAATTTTATTTTATGTGAATTTTACCTCAAAGAAAAGAAATGCAAGAAAAACGGGGAGAAAACAGACTTTTCATTGTACAAAACCCAAACATAAATCCCACCACCTTCAATACATGTTTTAGGTCCCCCATTCCAATAATTCGTTTTCTATTTCCTATGTAATAACATGTTTTAGGTCCCCCAGTCTAATAATTCGTTTTCTATTTCCTATGTAATAACATGTTTTAGGTCCCCCAGTCTAATAATTCGTTTTCTATTTCCTATGTAATAACAT
>NW_022444349.1:674-3266 GCF_009761245.1 Sapajus apella
CAACCTCTGTCTCCCAGGCTCAAGGAATTCTCCTGCCTCAGCCTCCCAAGTAGGTGGGATAACAGGCATATGCCACCACACCCAGATAATATTCTTTTTAGAGACTGGTTTTCGCCATGTTGGCCAGACTGGTCCTGGACTCCTGGCCTCAGGTGATCCACCCATCTTGGCCTCCCAAAGTGCTGGGATTACAGGCGTGAACCACCATGCCCAGCTTGTGAACCTTGAAGAGGAGTCTTGCATTTCCCATTGCCAAGAGTACTTTGGCTCCTCGTCACTTCACGCAGCCCTGTCTCAACCATTCTCTCCAGGCTACCACTGTCAGTGGTGACTGCCCTGGACCTCACTTTCAGTTAACTTAATCTGACTCGTGTGCTATGTTTTTACACATGCCTTAAAACTCATTTCTTTGTGCCTTGTGTGCCTCAGATCCTGCATCTGGATATTTGGACTTGATCTTTGTTTTTATTTTCCTAATGAGCTCTATCATAAACTTGACTACAATTTTATTAATTGTCTTAATATAATTTCAGACTTCTTGCCTTTCCAAAACTAATTCACCAAAAATAACAATTTGGCTGGCACATGCCTCAGTCCATAAATAGGTGGGGAAGGGTAGTCAGCAGAGTTTTTCAGACAATATTTCTGGGCTATACATTCTCATTTTATAAATTTAATTGGGTTTAACTGGTACTTACAATATTTATGTTTTCATAAATATTTTGAGTATTTAAGGAAGAAGATAATGCTAGTACAACAGATAATGTGATCATGTTTAAGGGATTTCATTGTTATTTTTAACTGTGTAATTGCTAGTAGACATAGAAAAGTGATCAGAAAATGAGGCAAAACTTAGTCTGTTACATTTCACAGTGACGGATAATAACATGTATAAAGTTATATGCTTTTGAAATGTGATATTATCTTTTATTTTTTAAAAAGTTCAATTTGGGCCTTGATACATATTATTTCTTAATATGTAGAAATAATAAGAAGGGAAGCTATTGATTTTCCTCCAGTATGAAGAAAATCAATAGCACGAGAAGGGCCACTTGACCAAATGGAGAAGCTGTTCCCTTGAAATAAATGTGGTGACGGAATACAAGAATTGTTATACTATTTAAAAACCAAGCCAGAGTTTCAAAATTATTCTCCACTTATGTGTTACAGCATATAATGTATGAATTCAATAGAGCAAGTGGTGATCCTGGAATAAGAATATAAGATTATTTTTTAAAGTGAGATCAATATGAAGATCTATTTTAGAAGAGTGTCAGTTATAGATGAGACCCCAGTCTAAATGCTTATGAGTTGAAGAGACAGAAAATAACGTACATGTAATAATAACACCAGTCAAGTTTCCACCTTTTAAAACATGTGAATATGTTATTCACCTTTGATATAGATGTGGCAGGTTCTTTTATTGACAATTGCACTTCTCCAAAGTAAGATGGTGAGATAATGGCATATAAAACTGTCTCTTTAGGTTTTTGTCAACTAATCCAAAAATCTTTTATGACATGACATTAAACCAGTTTTATATTGCAGGGTGTAAATACTATAAGAAATAAATCTTTAGTTAAGTAACATGTAATTAATAAGCTGAAAAAGATAAATATGTACAAGGTGTAGAGATGTTGCTAAATAAAAATTTTTATGTTTATGATTACAGATATCCCAATATCTATAGTAGCCATATTTGTAATAAGAAGTATTTTTCAAGAAAAATTGTGCATGCGTGTGTGTGTGTGTGTGTGTGTACCAGACACCTCTTAAGAGCTACTTTAGATTCTCTTAATTTCATCTGTCTTTTTTGGCCACTTCTTCCAGCTTCATCCACTACTGCAGTGGTCAAGTTTCTGGAGTTTGAAAACGTTTATGCAAGCACAAGTCACCAGCTCTTCATCTGAAACCCGCATGCCATACCATTCTTCTTTTGTCTTCTGCCTGGAAATTTCCTATCGAGATGAGGCACCCACAGATGCTATGGACTTAATTGTCCATGAGGCAGATCTCTGACAACTGAGCGACTAGAGCCAATAGATGCATTATTCTCCCCTTTGTCCTCAGAGACACGATTCCAAGAAACTGAATAAATACTGACACATAATAATTACATACCAAGTGGTGGCCAACTTTACATTACACCCTCTCGTGCTTTGCCCCAACAGGCTGTAATGCCTAATTTGACCCATTCCTTCACCTTGCTCCTCCTTGCTTTTCCTGATCTCCCCTTCCTCATAAACTGCTGCTCCTTAGCTAGGCATTTTATCAGATTGCATTGCTTATTTGCATACTGACGACATCATCTGCTGAGCACCTGGTCACTCTTGCTCATTTACTCAAGGTTTTAGCATTTGACTAACAGTGTTTCTCTGCACTGCTTCTGTACGTCTTACACGTCAACATTCACACAGAAGATTAATTCTGCACCCTGGCTTTCAGTGCCATGCCATTTCCCTCTCAACTATTTTTGTATTTGTCTGCAGGTTCTCATTCTCTAAACTATATGATTGCCTAAGAGTGTATTATCCCCAGAATCTCCCTTTTAAAACTCTATATCCCATTTTTTCAGTCCACTTACCTTAGTCA
>NW_022444350.1:0-3266 GCF_009761245.1 Sapajus apella
TATTTCATTTAAACCTGTAAATAGATGTGATGTGGTACTGATATTAGTGTATATTTTGTGTATTTAAAGTGGAGAGTTCTATAAATGTTAATTAAGTTTACTTGTTCCGGATCTGAGTTCAAATCCTGGATATCGTTGTTAATTTTCTGTCTCATTGATTTGTCTAATATTGATGTTGAAGTCTCCCACTATCATTGTGTGGAAGTCTAAGTCTCTTTATAAGTCTTATATATCTGGGTATTCCTGTATTGGGTGCGTATATATTTAGGATCTTTAGCTCTGCTTGTTGCACTGATCCTTTTATCATTATGTAATATCCTTCTTTGCTTCTTTTGATCTTTGTTGCTTTAAAGCAACTCCTGCTTTCTATTTATTTATTATTTTTGCTCTCCATTTGGTTGGTAAATCTTTCTCCATCCCTTTGTTTTGAGTCTTTGCATATCCTTGCATGTGAGATGGGTCTGGATGCAGCATACCGATGGGTTTTGGCTTTTTTTTTTTGCCTGTCTGTGTCTTTGGATTGGGGGATTTAGTCGATTTAAATTTAGAATTAATAATAACATATGTGAGTTTAATACTGCCATTTAATGTTAACTGGCTGTTTTGCCTATTAGTTGATGTAAATTCTTGATTATGTTGATGCTCTTTACTTTTTGGTATTTTTTAGAAAGGCTGATACTGGTTGTTCCTTTCTGTGTGTAGTGGTTCTTTCAGAAGCTCTTGTAAAGCAGGCCATTTTCCAGCCTGGGCAACAGAGTGAGACTCCGTCTCAAAAAAAAAAAAAATGGTGCTTTCATAGTTTTATTATATTAATCACAAAAAGCCAGTAATTCTATCTTACAGATCTTTAAACTTACAATGAAAAATGTTAGTTGCTGACTTTAAAACGTACAAGGGGGTACACGGTTTTTCAAAACTCTTAACAAAATATAAGCAAAAATGTTTGATGACCATGGTTTTAGGCCAACATCATTTCTGGAAGGGGCAACCAAGAACAGCCTAAACTTGCCTTTTCTATTCGGCATGGTTCCATGATTCCCCCAGGGCAGGGTGAGAATGGTCTTCAGCTTCCTTTACAGTCCCTTCCACCCCATTCCCAGTAACTGACGTAGGTTACTCACCTCGGAGTCACAGCCTGACTCAGTCGTGTACACAAATACTTGGGCAATCTTGGGCAAGGTACTGAACCTCCCTGTGTCTCCGTTTTTCTTTCTCTCTCTTTCTTTTTCTCTCTCTCTCTCTCTTTCTTTTTTCTTTCTTTCTCTCTCTTTCTTTCTCTCTTTTCCTTTCTTTCTTGCATTCTTTCTTTCTCAAGGTGCTGAACCTCTCTGTGTCTCAGTTTTCTCTCCCTCCCTCCCTCCTTCCCTCTCTCTTTTTTTTGCGACAGTCTTGCTGTCGCCCAGGCTGGAGTACAGTGGCACGATCTCAGCTCACTGCAACCTCCACTTCCCAGGTTCAAGTGATTCTCCTGCCTCAGCCTCCTGAGTAGCTGGAATTACAGGTGTGCGCCATCATGCCTGGCTAATTTTTGTATTTTTAGTAGAGACAGGGTTTCTCCATGTTGGTCAGGCTGGTCTCCAACTCCCGACCTCTGGTGATTTGCCCACCTTGGCCTTCCAAAGTGCTGGGGTTACAGGCGTGAGCCAACATGCCTGAACCCCAAACTTTTTTTTTTTTTTTTTGAGATGGAGTCTTGCTCTGTCACCAAGGCTGAATGGTATGATCTCGGCTCACTGCAACCTCCACCTTCCGGGTTCAAGCAGTTCTCCTGCCTCACCACCTTCCCAAGAAGCTGGGATTACAGGTGGGCACCACCATGCCCAGCTACTTTTTGTATTTTTTAGTAGAGATGGGGTTTTTGCGATGTTGGCCAGGCTAGTCTGGAACCCTTGGCCTCAGGTGATTCACCCATTTCAGTATTCCAAAGTGCTGGGATTACAGGCATCAACCACCGCGCCCAGCCCCTAATTCTGAGGCTTTTTAAATCAGTGCAAAATGGTAGCTCTCAAGACTTTTAGTAAGTAACTTTTATTCAATGCCTATTAATGCCGGAAGTGCATTTTTAGTTGTTTTTTGTGTGTGTTTGTTTTTTGAGACAGAGTCTCACTCAGTTGCCCAGTCTGGAGTGCAGTGGACAACAATCTCAGCTAATTGCAACCACCACCTCCCAGGTTCCAGTGATTCTCTGTGTCAGTCTCCTGAGTAGTTGGGATTACAGGCACCTGCCATCGTACCCAGCTAATTCTTGTATTTTTAGTAGAGATGGGGTTTCACCATGTTGGCCAGGCTGGTCTTGAACTCCTGACTTTAGGTGATCCATCTGCCTCAGCTTCCCAAAGTGCTAGGATTACAGGTGTGAGCCACTGTGCCTAGCAGAAGTGTTTTTTAAAAACATTTTCTAGCTCATAGCTATTAATATTTCCTTAGATTGTTATATATGAGATAGGATATGTTAAAAAAAATCCTGATATTAATAGGCAAATGCTTGACTACTACCAGGTAGTCAAGCTTTCTAACAGAAAAGGTCAGAACAGGGATTTCTAATGTGAGTCCTTAACCACTCCTCCCCACAACCACCACTGTCCCGGAGGCTCAATGGAGGTGTTAATGGAGGTGTTAATGAAGGTGTAAGGGCTGTTTTCTCCATTTCAAACAAGCCTAATAGAAACCATCAATTTTATTTATGCTACCCAAATTCCTTTGCCTTTTTTTTTTTTTTTTTTGCCCAGAAACCCATTAAGGCAGTGCGGTAGGCCTGGTTGTCTTAAGGGAAAATGAATTTATTAATGAATGATATTTATCTGGCAGGCTAAAATCTTTTGAAGCTTTGAGATCCACTCCTAAGAGCTTACTTAGTAGTGAAAAGGTTAGCAATCTGCACTTTAATCTCTGGGAACAAAGTCTTAAACCAAACAAATAAACCCCTTCAACAACCACTCAGGCAACAGTGCTTTTGTGTTTCAAGAGAAGGGTGTAGATTACAGAACTGAAGATATATCGGCCTTGATATCTAGGACCCTAATGTAGAATCAGTAGTCTACAGTGGTTAAAATAATGGACTTTTTTCTTTTTTTGAGACAGAGTCTCACTTTGTCACCCAGGCTGGAGTACAGTGGCTGGATCCCAGCTCACTGCAACCTCCGCTGCCTGAGTTCAAGTGATTCTCCTGCCTCGGCCTCCTGAGTAGCTGGGACTACAGGCGCACGCCACTACTCCCAACTAATTTTTGTATTTTTAGTGGAGACGGGGTTTCGCCATGTTGGCCA
>NW_022444351.1:0-3266 GCF_009761245.1 Sapajus apella
AAAAAATTATAATACAAGTGAGAATGCCATAAATGCTAAATAGAAGTACAAGTAACAATATGTAGAAAGTGAATAAAGAAGCTTATCTTTCTGGTGGGCTAAGAGTCCTGGGAGGAAATATCATATAAACAGGGTACTGACAGCGAAGAAGATGATTTAAACATACAAAAAATGAGAAAGGGGGAACAAAGAAAGCATCTCAGCCAAAAAAAAAAAAAAAAAAAAAAGAAAAAAGAAAGAAAAAACAAGAAGAGAGAGAGAGAGAGAGAATATCAAAAACACAGAGGCACAAAATTGCCTGGAATGCTTGAGAAATAGGAAAATAGACCACCATAGCTAGTTTGGGAAATAATGCAAGGAAGTCAATGCTAGGCTGGATGCGGTGGCTCATGTCTGTAATCCCAGTCCCAGCATTTTGGGAGGCCTAGGAGGGTGGCTCACCCGAGGTCAAGAGTTCAAGGTCAGTATGGCCAACATGTAGAAACCCTGTCTCTACTAAAAATACAAAAATTAGCTGGGCATGGTGGCACACACCTGTAATCCCAGCTACTCAGGAAACTGAGGCAGGAAAATCACTTGAACCTGGGAGACAGAGGTTGCAGTGACCTGAGCTCACCCAGCTGCACTCCAACCTGGGTGATAGAGACTCTGTCCCCAAAAAAAGGAAGTCAATGCTAGAAAAATAATTTGGGATTTAAATTCTACATCAAGAAACCTGTATTTTCTGCTACAAGCTAGGGAGAAAGATAACAAATTATCAAAACAGTAAAGGCATTATTATCTGCCTATATTCGAAATAGAATAGAACTTTCTGGAATGATAGCAATGTTCTATATTTGCAGGGTCCAACATAGTCGCTAATTAGCCACACGAGTACTTGAGTTGTTGCTGGTTTCACAGAGGAACTAAATTTTTTATTGTATGTAATTATAATGTATTTAAAATTAAATAGTGACATGCAAATAGTAGCTTCTCTGCTACTGTGACAATGTGAAAGATAGATTAGAGAGGTCAGAGATTATACTTGGGGAGGTCAGTAAGAAAGTCATTACAATGGTCCAAAGGAGAGACCGAACTACGAAAGAATGTCTAAGAGTGATGTTTCAAAGGGAAACCAATAGGACTTGACAATTGATTAAAAATAGATGATGAGCAAGAAGTTTGAATCAAAGATAGTTCAGAGATTCTTGACTTTGAGATATGGAGAACAGTTGTGGCACTATGTATGCTTTCCCAAGAAAAGTAGTTGCAAAGGGAAGATCAGTTCAATTTCTTACATATCAACTTTTTTTCTGAGATGGAGTCTTGCTCTGTTGTACAGGCTGGAGTGCAGTAGGGCCATCTTAGCTCACTGCAACGTCTGCCTCCCAGTTTCAAGTGATTCCTGTGCCTCAGCCTCCTGAGTAGCTGTAGCTGGGACTACAGACACACACCACCGTGCCCAGCTAATTTTTTTTTTTGGTATTTTTACTAGAGACAGGATTTTGCCATGTTGGCCAGGCTGGTCTTGAACTCTTGACCTCAGGGGATCTGCTCGCCTCAGCCTCCCAAAGTGCTGGGATTGCAGGCATGAACCGCCACGCATAATTTGACACATGAAATTTGATGTACAAACATATTTCTGCAATGTCTACAAGATTGTTAAAAAATCACTCTTGGATTTCAAAGAGTAAGTCATGTCTAGATTAGGTGGCCATTGTCCATTTTGTCAGAACTTTCAACATACTCAATTGTTGAATAACCCAAACAAGTAGGCATAAGAAATAGGAACACTTTTACACTGTTGGTGGGAGTGTAAATTAGTTCAACCATTGTGGAAGACAGTGTGGTGATTCCTCAAGGACCTAGAAATAAAAATTCCATTTGACCCAGCAATCCCATTACTGGGTATATATCCAAAGGATTATAAATCGTTCTACTATAAGGACACGTGCACATGAATGTTCATTGCAGCACTGTTTACAACAGCAAAGACCTGGAACCAACCCAAATGCCCATCGACAATACACTGGACAGGGAAAATGTGGCACATACACACCATGGAATATGATGCAGCCATAAAAAATGATAAGTTTGTGTCCTTTGTAGGGACATGAATGAACCTAGAAACCATCATTCTCAGCAAACTGACAGAAGAGCAGAAGATCAAACACCGCATGTTCTCACTCATAGGTGGGTGTTGAACAATGAGAACACATGGACACAGGGAGGGGAGCACTACACACTGGGGTCAGTTGGGGGTAATAGGGGAGGGATGGTGGGGGGTGGGGAGTTGGGAAGAGATAGCAAGGGGAGAGATGCCGGATGTAGGTGATGGGGAGGAAGGCAGTAAATCACACTGCTACGTGTGTATCTATGCAACAATCTTGCATGTTCTTCACATGTACCCCAAAACCTAAAATGCAATAAAATAAATAAATGGGACAAAAAAGAATCAAAGTAAAATCCATCAGTCTCAACTTCAATAAATCTTCTCAGGCTTGTTTCTGATCCATCAGCTATAACATTTCTCAATCATTAGTTCCCCTAAATTGCTCTACCTTCTACATGAATATTCATCTATGGATCATACTTCTATTTCAGCCTGTTTATTCTAAGCTTTATGCTTTTCAGATGTCCAGAAAGGGACCTCTACAGCATAAGCTGTGGTAAACATATGACTCAACCTTGGCCAGGTGCGGTGGCTCACTCCTGTAATCCCAGCAGTTTGGGAGCCTCAGGTGGGTGGATCACCTGAGGTCAGGAGTTTGAGACCAGGCTGATCAACGTGGTGAAACTCTGTCTCTACTAAAATATAAAACTTAGACAGGCGTGGTGGTAGACACATGTAATTCCAGCTACCCAGGAATCTGAGGCAGGAGAATCACTTGAACCCAGAAGGTGGAGGTTGCAGTGAGCCGAGGTCCCAGCATCATACTCCAGCTTGGGCAACACAGCGAGACTTCATCTCAAAAAAAAAATTATATATATATATATGTATAAATATATATACACATATACATATACACTTTTTGTAATATACATATATACACATAAGTGTGTCTGTGTGTATATATATATTTATGTATATATGACTCAACCTCATAACCTACCCAAGCCAAGCTCCCTGGGAATATAATCTGATTGGGTCAGATCTCCAGAATCCTATCCAAAGGAATAGATAATTATTTACCCCCTAAATGAAAAGATCAGATAGATAAAAGAGAAAAAAGGAAAAGAAAGGACAGAAAAAAGAAGATACCTGACAACAGAAGCTTGGGCAACTT
>NW_022444352.1:0-3262 GCF_009761245.1 Sapajus apella
TTGACCCCATTATTATGTAATGCTCTTCTATTTCCCTGATAATTTTCTGACGTTATAGTCAGCTTTTTCTGATATTAATATAGCCAGTCCTGCTTCTATTTGCTTCCTATATTTTGTTCCATCTATTTACTTTCAGTTAATATGTATTTCCATTTTTTTATTAATTAACGGATAAAATGAGATATATGTACTATGTAGGCCATCAGGTTTGAATAATAATGTGCATTGTGGAGTGGCTAAATCCAGCTAATTAACATGGGTGTTACCTCACATAGTTATCATTTTTGTGCTGAGAACATTTTCTATCCACGTTTTAGCATTTTTTAAAAATAGACATATTATCTCCCTCTGCACGTAGGCTGGAGTACAGTGGTTCTATCATAGCTCACTGGAGTGTCAACCTCCTGATCTCAAGCAGTCCTCCTGCCTCGGCCTTCCAAGTAGCTGGGACTGCAGGTGCACACCACCATGGCCAGCTAACTTTCAGCATTTTAAAAATAAGACCATATGTTATTAACTATGGAGACCATGTTGTACAATAGATCTCTTGAAATTATTCCTCCTTTCTGACTGAAATTTTGTATCCCTCCACAAACATCTGCCCAACCCCACCCCAACCCCAGGCTATGAGAACTACCGTTCTATACTCCACTTGTATGATATCACGTTTTTTAGACTTCGCATAAGATCATGAGGCATTTGTCTTTGTATGCTTGACATTTGAGTTAACATAATGTGCTCTTTCTTTCTTACATTTGTTTCCCTCCCTTTATGTTTTTAATATAAAATTTTATGTGATCCAATCTATTCTTCTTAGCATATCAGTTATATTTTCCTTTGATTTTATAATATCATTATGGTTGTCATATGAAATAAAACCTTTTCCATATTTTAGTTGACATAACAGATAACAGTTTACTGAAAACAAAAATTATAACCACTTATTTGATAAGGTATTCTTATGTTTATAGTTTGAGTGTGTGCATGTATGTGTGTGTGTGTATATGTGCATGAATGCTCACATATAAATGCAATAAAACAATAGTACAAATTACCGAAGTTTCAAATTAGGATTGTTTTCTTATTATAAGCAACTCACACTCCTTGTGAACTGATAGACTTTTATTTGAAATGGAGTGAATTAATTGTAAATTTAGGGACTGGCTATTGGATTAAGGTCCTCCATTCCTTGATGGCTGTTTTCCAGAGGCTGCATTCAGCTCCTTCCCATGTTGGCTTCTCCCATATGGCAGAATGCTCCATCAAAGCTACAAAGGGAAAAGTTTGCTAGCAAGACAGAAATAACCATTTTACATAGCATGATTAGCCACGTGACATACCTTCAGCTGTGCACTATTCTCTTGTGTCAGAATAAGTCAAGCTTCCTGCCCACACTTACAGGGAGAGGATTAGAATGCAAGGTTGTGTTCATCAGCAGGTGGGATTCAATAGGGGCCAATTTAGGGTTGGCCTGCTCTGACAGATCTTCTCCAACCTGCAACAGTTTCTCAGTGTTCAATTACTTTGTATAACCTAAACTCTTTTGAAAAGTACCCATCATGTATTTTCTAGAATGCCCCACAAGATGAATTTGTCTTGTGGGTCTCATGATTACAGTAGAGATATACTTTAATGTAGACACACTTATCTGAGTGTTAATAACTGAACAGGCCAGGTGCAGTGGCTTACGCCTGTAATCCCAACACACACAAGGTCAGGAGTTCATGAACAACGTCAGCAACATGGTGAAACCCCATCTGTACTAAAAATACTAAATTTGCCAGGTGTGGTGGCGAACACCTGTAATCCAAGCTGCTTGGGAGGCTGAGGCAAGAGAATCACTTGAACCCAGGAGTCAGAGGTTGCAGTGAGCCCTGATCACACCAATGCACTCCAACCTGGGCAATAGAGCTGGAGACTCTCTCTCAGTTAAAAAGAAAGGAAAGGATGTCATGGTTGCCAGTAGGCTTAGAGCTATTGTGATAAAATTTGGAGGAAAAAAAATGAATAAAAATTATGACATATGACAATAAAGTTGGAAATATTTATCAAGGGAGCCATATTATTGTAGGTGAATTTTAGAAAACGAAATACTTTTCCTAGGTCTGTGAGCACAAAACTGTCCAGAAGAACAGAAGAGGGACAGATGAGGTAGAAGCAGCATGGCCCAAGAGAGGGGCTAATGGGGAGGCTGGAGACAAGGCTGGACAGAGTCAGGACTCACATCCTGATGGGAGAACTGAAGGGATGACAAAAAGCAGGTTCATGTGAAGTACAGACCCTCTTCAGATGGAAAGAGAGATTGAAAGAGACATGGAGTGTCTAGGAAACTGGGCATGAATTTGGGCGAGGAGAGTCACTGATTCACTGGTGAAATATAATAAAAAACAAGATCTCCTGCGTTGTTATTTGTGCACTGCTTGTGTGGGGTTCACAGGGGAACAACACAGACAGTTTCCAAATCCTCAGATGTTTAAGACAAGTGAGGAATCAGGAAAATAAACAGAAATTAACTGTAAGTACAAGAGCTGCCCTTGAGAACTCAGGAGACAGGCATCAGACCTGGGATGGGATGAACAAGGGGGTCTTCCTGGAGGAGGAGCATTGGAGGAGATGCTGAAGAGTGAGGGGCAGGGGGTCCAGCAGACGGGAAGGAAAGGGAAGAGGAAACTGTGTCGTGGCACAGGCCAGGGCATGAGGAAAGGAGAGTAGTTTGGAAGGACGGCAGGGATGAATACTATGTGAAGAGGCAGGAGCAGGAAGGACAGACCATGGAGGGACTGGGAGGGCGGGGAGGGCAGCTCCGAAGGTGATGCAGAGGCTGCTGCCTGAGGCTGCGTTCTGTGGGGAGAAATTCGAATGACTTTTCTTTTTTTAAGAGTTACCCACAGTCCATGAGATCTACTGATAAGGAAGGCAGTTGGAACAGGTGAGGATAGTCCTTGTTGATGGGAAGGAGCAGTAGCATTACCAGGAAGGGTTGGTGCCGGGGAGGGGCAAGGGTTAGGAAGGCAGAGAAGATTCTGTCCCCTCAGCCATCTTGCAGATGTAGGTTGGATCACTGGATGGCAGATTCACAGTTGGTGGCTCACGCCACCTGGCATCACAGGGTGAGAGCCACCTCAGGAAACTGCAGATGTCGGGAGTTCCCAGGTAACTTCCAGAAAGGGTTGGCAGGGGGCTGCAGAGGTGGCAGCAGTGATGGTGGTGGGCAGTGTGCAGCCTTTTAGGGCGTTTTCTCCATGGACATACACATGTGCAC
>NW_022444353.1:0-3262 GCF_009761245.1 Sapajus apella
GCAAAAATCAACTTAAGATGGATTGAAGGCTTAAACATAAAACCCAAAGTGTTCATGGGGCCATAAAAACCCTTGAAGCAAACCTAGAAGATACCATTGTGGACATAGGTCCTACAAAGATTTCATGACAAAGATGCCAAAAGCAATAACAAGAAAAACAAATATTGACAGATGGGACCTAATTAAAATCTAAACAGCATCTGCAAAGTGAAAGGAACTAACAAAGTCAACAAACAACCTACAAAATGGGAGAAAGTATTTGCAAACCATGCACCTTTCAAAGGGCTGATATCCAGATTCTTTAAGGAACTTAGGTGAAGCCTTATGACAGCTGTTATTCTAGAGCTACTTTATTCCTGCTGCCAGGAAAGTGCCATCTATCTGTGGGCTCTATTGTACCCCCCAGGGGTTCAATGAGTTTTCTCCCTGAGGATCCTCAGAACTTGCCTATGTTCCAGTTCTTTCTCACATCTAGAAATTGTTGGACTGACACCTCTCCACTAACTGCTCTCCTCCTAGTTGCATGGGAGTTTAGTCTTTTTATGCACATCTTTGTTGTCAGCTAGGAACTTAAAGAAATCTTTATGAAAAATTGCTACCTTTTTATCTGTCAGGCCTTTACCTCTCCAGTTCTCTGCCCCCTAAAATGCAGCTACCTAAGCCTCCATGAACTCTGATTCCTTAATTTACTGAGAACGCTGTGTTCTGTTTGACTTCCTTTTCCTCTACAGTGATACTGAATGTATCTCCTGGTCGAAAGCTTGGCAGTCACAGGACACATGTAATTTGTTCCCTTCTCACATGGATCACAGCCCTGTACTATCTGTTGTCCAATTACAGGAAACACTGAGGTTGTACATTTGTTTAGTTTCCAATTGTTAATAGTAGGAGGGAAATTGACTTATTATGTTGGTTGGTGCAAACATAATTCAGGTTTTTGCAATTCCTTATTTTTTTTTTTTATTTTTTTTTGAGGTGGAGTCTTGCTGTGTTGCCCGGCTGGAGTTATCAGTGCACGGCAAACTCCACCTCCTGGTTTCAAGCAAGTCTCCTGTCTCAGCCTGCCAAGTAGCTGGGATTACAGGCACCCACCACCATGCCTGGCTCATATTTGCATTTTTAGTTGAGACAGGTTCTCAGCATGTTGGCCAGGCTGGTCTGAAACTCCTGACCTCTCATGTGATCCACGTGTGTTTTGCCCTCCCAAAGTGCTGAGATTACAGGCATGAGCCACTGCGCCCTAACTCCATTACTTTCAATGACAAAAACTGCAATTACTTTTGCACCAACCTCATAACATAAAAGCAAAAATTGCTCAGTTTTCCTTTTAGTGGGCATGTTCCCTGCATTCAGAATTTAGTGGATAGCTATTTTCTTTTAGTGCACCAAAGATGATGCCAATCATTGTAAGTTGTACTAGCTTTTAAAATTTTTGTTGACAGGTTTTCTGTCAAGCGAATTATTCCTTTCAAAGGTGTATGTGTGTATGAAAGAGAGGGGGTCTGGCTGCTTTTAATATTTTGTCTTTGGGTTTAAGAAAAGTAATGACGACTGCTTCTCTGTTACTGTTTATTCTCTATTCCCATCTTTTCTTCTCCTCACACATTAGCAGGATATTTTTTTACTAACCTATTTAACATTCACTAATCTCTTCTGCTGTGTCCAATGTGCTTTAAGCATATCTCTTGAGTGCATTTTACATATTTATTTTTGGTTGGTTCCAGAATCACTGTTTTATTATTTGTTAAAAATAAACAAATATTGGCTGGGCGCTGTGCATCAGACCTGTAATCCCACATTTGGGAGGCCCAGGCAGGTGGATCATTTGAGGCCAGGAGTTTGAGATCAGCTTGGCCAACATGGTAAAGCCCCGTCGCCACTAAAAATACAAAAAGATTGGTTTGTATGGTAATGGGTACCTATTATCCCAGCTACTCGGGAGGCTGAGGCAGGAGAATCACTTGAACCTGGGAGATGGAGGTTGCAGTGAGCCAATTATGCATCACTGCACTCCACCCTGGGTGACAGAGTGAAACTCCATCACAAAAATAAATAAAGTAAAATAAAATAAAATAGAAATAAACAAATTCTAGCTGAATAGAGATCAAAGTAAAAATCGTAGATGGGATCATCAGAAAAGAATGTATGTGTGTGAATTGGAAAAACAAGTAAAAGCATTATATCTTCACCCTTCAATTAGATGTTTTAATCAGAAATCAATCTTTTTCAAAAAATCAATTATTTAGAAATATGGATATAAATATGCAAAGAGGTACCTAACTAGTTGAAAGATGTAATTGTGGGTCTAGGGGCCCTTGGTTGCAAAGGGTAACCAGAGGAGTCTCTGCAGTCCGGCTGGGGCCTAGTCCCTGAGCTCCAAGCAGCAGGATGGGTCTGGCACCCAGGCAGGGGTGACATCCGTCTTACCCAGCCTGGGTGTACTCAGGTGCCCAGTCTCCCCGGAGTAGCACAACGTGCAGTCAACTTTTGAAGACTTGGTCCAAGGGGCCTAGGCAGCAGCAGGTAGTTCTGGGCTGGCCTCAGGGCTAGGGTGAGAGGGTGACGCTCCATTCCGACGGGGTAGGGACATCGATGGCATTGGCTAGTGTAGGAGCCTTGAGGCACTTGCTCCTGGGCCACCACCCCACCATCGTTTCTCACCGCTCTTTTTCCCTGGAAGAGGTTTGTGTGTGGAAGGTGTCCTTCTTCCATTGCTGCCAAAGCCCTTAGCTCCCGGGTGAAGCAGTGCCTGTAGATTCCTGGGTGCCAAGACTGGGGTGCCAGCCATTCTGAGGCCCTAGGCTAATTTTCTGCAAAAAAGAGACTTTCTTGGGCTCAGTGAATAGCAGCCTGGCGCAGTGTGTGTCCAGGAAGCCTGTTTCTTGGTGATAATAAGTACATTCTATAGTGACCCACAGTAATTTCTGAGACAGAATTGAGATGACCTTCCTGGAAAGAATGTGTAGATTTCTGCTCTGCGTGTGTTCAGACAAATGCAACATTTGTGCACATATGAGAATTTATGAGCTACTGGATTTTCAGGTTCTGCTTCTTTAACAGCTGCCTTTTGCTCAAAAATGGAAATTATTTTTCAATTTCGGTATCAGAGCTTTGGAAAAAGATTTAAAGCTATTTGGTGTGAAATTGGTTTAAGTCTAGAACTGGATGTGTTTTTCATAGACGTTCCATTCCAGATCTCCGTTTTGTCTTCTTCGTGGTTTTATCTCATTTTTGTGGGGTGGACAGAGGTGTTGGAAGAAGA
>NW_022444354.1:0-3261 GCF_009761245.1 Sapajus apella
TAAAAAAGGGAGAACAAACACTGCAAAGGAAGGACATGGAGTGGGAGCAAAAGAAGCCCCAGGTCTGTGCTGATGCGATTGGCTTTAGCATCAGGAGAAGAGTCAGACGTGAAACCTGTGAGGTTCTACACGACACCAAACCTGGCCCAGCCTCTCTATTGTCTGAGGCCAAAATTCCAAACGACTGTTCTAGCCCAGGAATCTCCCTGAGGTTTCTGTCCTGGGTCTGATTGGAGAAGACTCACCAGGCGCCACTGAGCTTCCTCAGGACTCTGATGCTGGTGACCATAGTTGAGGACTTTTCATCTCTGTAAGCATCATCTGCATTTGCTGCATGTGAGAATAGGTCCACATGTTAAAATGATCTTTTAAAAAATATGTAGAGATGACATTAGGAAACACAGAATTCTAAACTCAGAGAGGTTCACTAGAGAAACTGTCAGAAGAAGATGAAGACCCACATCCTGACAGGAAATCATCTGCACCTGCCTCTGGGGTTGACTCTGATCAGTGGGTCCTGAGCGCCTCCTGCCGCTGATGCCCCCCAGCGTTCCTGCAGGAGGTTTGTGTCCGGGTTCACACGGGCCTCCCCTCACTGTGTGTCTTTTGCACAGTAATACACGGCCGTGTCCTCGGCTCTCAGGCTGCTCATCTGCAGATACAGTGAGTTCTTGGCGTTGTCTCTGGAGATGGTGAATCGGCCCTTCACGGAGTCTGCGTAGTATGTGCTACCCCCATTATAACTAATGAATGCGACCCACTCCAGTCCCTTGCCTGGAGCCTGGCGGACCCAGCTCATGCTATAGCTACTGAAGGTGAATCCAGAGGCCGCACAGGAGAGTCTCAGGGACCCCCCAGGCTGGACCAAGCCTCCCCCAGGCTCCACCAGCTGCACCTCACACTGGACACCTGCAAACACAGAGACATCCTGGTCAGAAACTGCCACACAGACTCAGTTTCTGTCACTCATATTCACATACATTCAATTCATTTTCCATGAATCACCTTTTAAAATAGCAACAAGGAAAACCCAGCTCAGCCCCCACTCCATGGTGAGTCTCGTTTTTCAGCCCTGAAAACTCAGTGGGAACACCTGTGAATCCCAGGGCTGGGCTCCTCTCCCAGACCTGCAGGGTCAGGGCTGGGCTGCTTTTCATAAGCTGAGGGAGGGCCCAATTTGCATGTGTCCTGCTATATAGCAAGCTCTGGGGTGGGACGCCTGAGGAGAGGGCAGGGCCCAGAGCAGGTGAGAGTGTCCTGAGGGAGTTTGGAGATATTGATACAGTTTTGGAAAACGTAGTTTCTTATTAAAACTTTGTTCTGTGATACACTCTTTAAACCTATAACTGTTTTTGTATTTTTAATTTAAATATAGTTTTATTGAGGTGCAATGGACCTATGAAAACTGCATAGATTTAAACTTAGCACCAATCGTCTTATCATGCTGTGTAGTATCAATGTTATTCCCATGTCACAGATGTAAAATTATCAGCAGAAGCACAGATGGCAGGTACAATGTTCCCAGAGCTCACATCTGGTCAGGGTGAACCCAGGTATCTGGGCCTGTGCTTCTCACCACTAGGCCCGACTGCTCACTTAGCCAAGCCTAGCACATGGTGGGTCACCCCAGTGACATTTTCAGAACTTTCTTCCTGTAATGAAAGTGTGGTGTGATGTGTATGCGCTATCATATTTACATAATGAGTGTAAATTGCACATTTTTTGTAGTTGTATTTTCATACATGTCAGATTTTCATCATGTTAATGTCTATTTTTCCATCAATCTATACTAAATAAATTATCCATTCATTTGTTTGTAACACTCTCCTTGAGACATTATTGCTATACATTAAATATTGCATAAAGCGTGCTGTTTAATAAGTATGCAAGCCAAGCTCAGTGGTACACACCTGTAGTTTCAGCTACTTAGATGGCAGATGAAGGAGGATTGTTGGAGATCAGAAGTTGGAGGCTACATTGAACTATGATCCCACCACTGCAGTCCAGTGTGGGTCAAAGAATAAGACCGCATGTCTAAAGACAAAAACAAACAAAAGGAAACGTAATTCCACTGGTTCTCACCTGTGCATCCGCAAGAACCATCCTGATAATGAACAAACAAACCACACTTAAAAGTTTCCTTGTGCTCCTCTGCAATTCCTCCCTCCCAAATTATGTTCTTCCCTAACCATATTCTGAATCAATATTTCATATGTATTACTTTAGTTTTGATTTTCAAACATTTATTATACAGAAATTATATAGTGTGTGTTTTATCTGTGTGGCTTCACACTCATCTTGTGATACAACCATGTTGACCATCAACAGTGTGTTGATTCTAATGATGGATATTATTACAGCAAATTAGCATGTCATTACTGTTTATTTGTATATCTTCTTGATATTTGTATGTTTTTCAGTTTCTGAGTATTACATGTAAATGTGCTACTCAGCTTGGAGATGAAGGCATCCTATACAAATATATTATTATTCTTACAACAACCACCAACTTTAGTGACCTGCAAATTAGCCCATTTTCTTAAATACACCAGATTTTTGATGTTATAGGACAAATAAGATATCTGAATCTGAAGAGAGATGAGGACTTGGAGCGAAAAAATACAGGAGCAGACTATAATCTTATCTGGGGCTGAGGCTGCCAAATGTCATTTAAGTTAATACGACATTAAAGTTGAGGAATTCTTCCTGCCATTGAAGTCTTTTTCCTCAGTATTGGGGAAAGATCATAAAATGGAACAGTTCTGTCTGGGAAGATAAAATAGCAACTACAGCTGAAATGCATCCAGAAGCATTCTCTGTGACCACTACATTGCAAGAGAAATTATCAGAGGAGGTAAAGCCACCAAAACCACTGTTCTGAAGGCACTGGAGAGAGCAATATGAACTGGGAGGGGAGAGAGAAATGCACCAAGGCTGTTTCCAGACCCACCTTCCATCTGCAAGAACGTCTACCATGATAAAAAAAAAAAAAAAAAAAAAAAAAAAAAAAAAAAAAAAAAAAAAAAGAAGGAACATCTGGGAAACAGTGAAGAGACACTTTTTCCAGGAATGGGAGTAAGACGCATGGATCAGCATCTCACCTGCAGGGGAAACAGGGACACCGGAAGGGCACACCCTGACTCAGGACTGTGATGCCTGCCGGGGTTTGGCTCCCCCAGAAGGACAGAGAATGTCGCATTCAGTGCAACCCTCCCTGCCAGGCGGACAATTGCCAGGTCCATGTGGCTCTAGGATGACCTG
>NW_022444355.1:0-3261 GCF_009761245.1 Sapajus apella
CTCTAAGTTGAATATAAACCTTCACAATCATTTTGTTTCATAGCTCTGTTTTTGTTTTAGAGCCCGATATTTCACATTACACCCTGTACTCCCATTCACTCAGGAATATCCAAATGCCACTTTTTGGAGAAACGTGTTTCTAACTCGCTGAATCTAAACATAGATGCAACTTCCGAAGGTGAACGAAGACATAAGATAGCAGCTTCAAGGACATGAATCTCCTGTGGTTTAGACGCGATCATATAGCTAATTCTCAAGAGTCTGTATATGGCTGGGAATATCTCTTTCCTGATTCTCCAAAGAAAGGGTTATTGAACTGCTACATTCACACAATGGTTTAACTCTGTATGTTTAATATACACCTTGACAATCATTCTGCTACATAGCTCTGCTTTTGTTTTAGAGCCAGATATTTCTCATTACACCCATTATTCCCATTCACTCAGGAATATTCAAACGCAGCTTTTAGAAGGATCGTGTTTCTAACTCGCTGAATCGAAACATAGATGCAACTTCCAAAGGTCAACGAACACAAAGCAGAGCTGTTTGAAATAGACTTTTCTCATGTGGTTTAGACGAGATCTTAAAGCTAATTCTTATGAGCCTGCATATGGCTGGAAATATCTCTCTCCAGATTCTCCAAGGAAAGTGTTTCTGAACTGCTGCATTCACACATCTGTCTATGTCTGTAAGTTGAATACACACCTTGACAATCATTCTTCTACATAGCTCCGTTTTTGTTTTAGAGCCAGATATTTCTCATTGCAGCCAATACTCCCAATAACCCAGGAATATAGAAACGCAGCTTTCAGAAGAAACCTGTTTCTAACTCGCTGAATCTAAAAATAGATGCAACTTCCTAATGTGAACCAAACACAGCAGAGCCGTTTGAAAGGGACGTTTCTAATGTGGTTTAGATTCGATCTTACTGCTAAATCTCATGAAACTCTATATGGCTGGAATTATCTCTATCCTGATTCTCCAAAGAAAGTGTTACTGAACTGCTACATTCACACATCTGTTTAACTCTGTAGGTTGAACATACACCTTGACAATCATTCTGCTACATAGCTTCGTTTTTGTTTTAGAGCAAGATACTTCTCATTAAACCGTTTACTCCCATTCACTCAGGAATATCCAAACGCAGCTTTTTGGAGAAACGTGTCTCTAACTCGCTGAATCTAAAAATAGATGCAACTTCCTAATGTGAACCAAACACAGCAGAGCTGTTTGAAAGAGACGATTCTCCTGTGGTTTAGATGCGATCTTAAAGCTAATTCTTAAGAATCTGTATATGGTTGGAAATATCTCTTTCCAGATTCTCCAACGTAAGGGTTAGTGAACTGCTACATTCACACAATGGTATAACTCTGTAAGTTTAATATACACCTTGACAATCATTCTGCTACATAGCTCCGCTTTGTTTTAGAACCAGATATTTCTCATTACACCCATTATTCCCATTCACTCAGGAATATCAAAACGCTGCTTTTAGAAGAAACGTGTTTCTAACTCGCTGAAGCTAAACATAGATGCAACTTCCGAAGGTGAACAAACACATAAGAGAGCAGTTTGAAAGAGACGATTCTCCTGTGGTTTAGACGCGATCTTACCACTAATTCATAGGAGCCTGTATATGGCTGGAAATATCTGTTTCCAGATTCTCCAAAGAAAGGTTTTCTGAACTGCTACATTCACACGATGGTTTAACTCTCTTAGTTGAATATACACCTTGACAATCATTCTGCTACATAACTCCGTTTTTCTTTTAGAGCCACATATTTCTCATTGCACCCATTATACCCATTCACTAAGGAATATCCAAACGCAGCTTTTAGAAGAAACGTGTTTCAAACTCGCTGAATTGAACCATAGATGCAACTAGCTAAGGTCCACGAACACACACCAGAGCAGTTTGAAAGGGTCGTTTCTCCAGTGGTTTAGACGCGATCTTACCGCTAATTCTTAGGATCCTGTTTATGGCTGGAAATATCTCTTTCCAGATTCTCCAAAGAAAGTGTTTCTGAACCGCTACATTCACACATCTGTTTACCTCTGTAAGTTGAACATGCACCCTGACAATCATTCTGCTTCATAGGTCCGTCTTTGTTTTAGAGCCAGATATTTCTCATTACACCCTGTAAACCCAATAACCCAGGAATATCCAAACGCAGCTTTTAGAAGAAACCTGTTTCTAACTCGCTGAATCGAAAAATAGATGCAACTTCTTAATGTGAACCAAACACAGCAGAGCAGTTTGAAAGAGACGTTTCTCCTGTGGTTTACACGCGATCTTACTGCTAAATCTTATGAGCCTCTATATGGCTGGAATTATCTCTTTCCAGATTCTCCAAAGAAAGTGTTACTGAACTGCTACATTCACACATCTGTTTAACTCTGTAGGTTGAACACACACCTTGACAATCATTCTGCTACATAGCTTCGTTTTTGTTTTAGAGCCAAATATTTCTCATTACACCCATTATTCCTATTTACTAAGGAATGTCCAAACGCAGCTTTTAGAAGAAATGTGTTTCTAACTCGCTGAATCTAAACATAGATGCAACTTCCGAAAGTGAACGAACACACAGTGGAGCAGTTTGAAAGACACGTTTCTCATATGATTTAGATGCTATCTTAAAGCTAATTCTTAAGAGTCTGTATGTGGCAGGAAATATCTCTTTCCAGATTCTCCAAAGAAAGGGTTAGTGAACTGCTACATTTACACAATTGTTTAACTCTGTAATTTTAATATAAACCTAGACAATCATTCTGCTACATAGCTCCGCTTTTGTTTTAGAGCCAGATATTTCTCATTACACCCATTGTTCCCATTCACTCAGGAATATCGAAATGCAGCTTTTAGAAGAAACGTGTTTCTAACTCCCTGAATCGAAACATAGATGCAACTACCTAAGGTCAACGAACACACAGCAGAGCAGTTTGAAAGAGACGTTTCTCCAGTGTTTTAGACGCGATCTTACCACTCATTCTTAGGATCCTCTTTATGGTTGACAATATCTCTTTCCAGATTCTCCAAAGAAAGTGTTTCTGAGCCGCTACATTCACACATCTGTTTACCTCTGTAAGTTGACCACACACCATGACAATCATTCTGCTACATAGCTCCGTTTTTGTTTTAGAGCCAGATATTTCTCATTAAACCCTATACTCCCATTCACTCACGAATATCCAAACGTAGCTTTTTGGAGAAACGTATTTCTAACTCGCTGAATCTAAACATAGATGCAACGTCCTACG
>NW_022444356.1:0-843 GCF_009761245.1 Sapajus apella
CAACAATAAATACTGGGTCACAATATCTGGACTTACAGATCCATTCAAATGTATAGTTGAAAATGGCTTTTTAAAAATAACAGCTACCTAACAACATTTACTTACATATGATCATTTATTTTAAACCACATATATTGGCTGTGTTCTATGGCTCACGGGTATAATCCCAGCCGTTTGGGAAACCAGGGTGGGATGATCACTTGAATCTAGGAGTTTAAGACCAGCAACACATTTAGAAAGAAACACATACTAAATTTAATTAATGTAATTGACTAGAAAGTTAAAAAAAATTGTCCCACATTAACCATTAAGGAAATTAAAATGGTAACCAAAGACCTTCCCAACCACTCCCAAAGCCTCAGCACTGGTGCTAAATTTTGAAGGATTAATGTCTATCTCACATGAGTCGTTGGAAAAAGAGAAAGCCATCTAACATTTTATGAGGCTAATGTAACAGTGATGCTTAAACCAGATAAAGACATGATAAATGTAATTCATCAAAGAATAAAGATGAAAAACCTTACATTAAAAAAGAGCTAACCTGTTGGGCTCAGTGGCTCACACCTGTAATCCCAGCCTGGGCTGGTGTCTGACATAGTAAAATCTCATCTCTACAAAAAAAGCAAAAAAAAAAAAAAATTAGCTGGGTGTGGTGGCATGCACCTGAAGTCCCAGCTTCTTAGGAGGCTGAGGTGGAAGATAGCTTGAGCCCAGGATGTTGAGGCTGGAGTGAGCTGTGATCATGCTACTGCACTCCAGCTTGGGGGACAGATCAGGACTCTTGTCTTTAAAAAAAAAAAGTGAATCCAAAATTGAACCCAATATAATAATGTACTAAAAAAT
>NW_022444356.1:853-2866 GCF_009761245.1 Sapajus apella
GTAAACTTTCATTTCCTCTCAGAAACATGCACTATTTAGAAGCCTATATGGCTTTATGTAAGCCATATAAAAGGCCTTAAAATATAGTTCTTTATTGTTAATGACAATAATGGCCATGTGTTTATTATGTAAATTTCTACGTGTGGTTTACTTTCTGGTGTGGTATGTAATAATTATTCTCTTGGTGTTCTAGATTATATGACATGCTATGAAGTGTATAATATATACAAATAGTTTAATTATGCAATTGCATATGACATCTATATTTCTACATATGTTCCATGTGCAAATGATACAAGAATCAGCCACGTTAATTATAATGATCTTGATTTATCTAATAATTTAATAAATATGTTAATGTCTCTTACTCATTTCTCTGGCAGTATCACTATTATAGTATCAATTTTGTCTGTTTGTAGCTTTTCCATACATAGAATGAGAATGTCCTGTAATCATCTTTTACTTTTTTGTAATATTATTTTTTAACGTTTTCTTCTCAGATTAGCAATTTTCATTAGTATGTGAATAAACTGTAATTTAGTTAATGTCTCATCTGGTAATTATGTTGTAAAAACTTTTGTATTATATATAATTCTGTAACCCTATTATATTTCTATGTGTTTAAATAAGAACATCTATGGATAATGTAAAGGTGCTCTTAAATGTCACCACAAAGAAATGATATAATTTATGTGGTGATAAACAGCCTTGTTGAATTTTCCTCCAAACTAGATGTATGAAAAGAGTTACTAATGATCATTTGCATAAAGAATAAGGCTTCACACTTTTGCATAAATTTATATATATTTGCATTTACCTTTTTAATGATTAAATAAACTCTTCTAGTGCTGGGATTATAGGCATGAGCCACCATGCCTGGCCTCTAATTTTTGTTTTTTCTTTTAGTCAGTTTTGACATTTGTGAACTTTCTTTTTGATTTGTAAAATTCAAAATGGGTTGATAATTTCGACAGCTAAACATAAACACATTTCTTCAGTCAGCTGTTCATAATGTTTTAATTTTTTTCTCTGAAATTTTTAAATGTTTTTGTAATAAATTACAATAGAATTTTACTATTATTCAAGACTTTATCTTACCAACTTGTCTATGTATATATATATATATATATACACACAAGTTAATATTTTAGTTCTGTACACTTACTGATATTTAATTTTAGGCAGGAGTGAGAACAGAATTAGGTAATTTATGTTTTCAAATATTAATTAAAAATTGTTTACTGTGTAATTTAAAGGTCAGATTGAAAATGTCTCTACTGAAAACAATTATTTTTTATATTATATTTAAAGTACCATAACTGAGTTTATTTTGTTATATTAATTTGCCTTACTCATAGGTTTAAAATCTTAGTATGTATGTGAATAAACACAAAATCTTGCAGGTCAATTCTTTTTAAACTGTTTTTCACTATATGTTTTAGGTAATCTCATGCTTATTTTTCTATGTGAATTTCAGAGCTAGCTTTTGACACATTTTATTTTATCAAATTAAATTTATAGATTAAATTTAGGAAAGACTAACATGATATCCAAGAACAGTTGTTCATATTTATGAACTACATAGGAATTCTTTTTTTTAAGATTAATATCTCTGAAGTGGTTTGTGTGTTTTTTAATTGAAGTTTTTGTAATTTTTAGGACTCTTGCATCATAGAGTTTACATTTTAGGTTAATAGTATACAAGGTATATTTTTATTTTCTGTTTTATTTTGTAGATGAGGGATCAAGTGATATTTCGAATTGTAGAAAGATTGTTAACTTTTGTTATTGATCTGAAACTTAACTATTGCCTCAAAAATGTGATCTGAATTATAAAATGAAAATGTATATTTATATATAAATGAACATAAAAATTAAAAAATATAAATATATAGAGTCTTGAATTATGATCTGAACTGATGTCAGCTATTGTAATTTTTTTTGACTTGAGCTAAATTGGAAAGTATGGCTTAATTGGCCTAATTGAGTTTCTTTTAGTGTGTGTGACATGAA
>NW_022444356.1:2876-3258 GCF_009761245.1 Sapajus apella
ACATTATGGTATTTTGAACTGTCACTGTTCTTGCAGTGGTTCTTTCTCATCTTGGAGGACTGGCATTACGTTAACTGTAGTGTAAATGGGGTATCATCAGTTGGCCTAATTTCTGGAAGTTTTGAAATGACAAAGGGTCTGTACAGCATCATTGCTGAATTCTTGCCTTTTTTCCACAGGAGATGGGAGCAGAATTAGTAAAGTGACTTTTTGGCATTGTAATTTGTACTAAGATCTAGAAGATGGTTCTAGAAAATAATGAGAAATAGTTATCTAGAAAATAGTAGGAAGTAGAATATTATTTGGCTGCATAGTTCATTTGTGTATTCCAGGATTTGCAGCTGAGTTTCTTTGTGTAATTTGGCATTTGCACCCAAACGGG
>NW_022444357.1:0-3258 GCF_009761245.1 Sapajus apella
ACACCTGGCTAATTTTTGTATTTTTGGTAGAGACGGAGTTTCACCATGTGGGCCAGGTAGTCTCAAACTCCTGACCTCAGGTGATCCAACCACCTTGGCCTCCCAAAGTGCTGGGACTAGGTGTGAGCTACTGTGCCTGGCCAACAGTGACTTTTTAAAATATAAAATCGTCTGGCTCATCTGTAATCCTAGCATATTTTAGGGGGAGGCAGGAGGATTGCTTGAGCTTAGGATTTTGCAGCAAGCTTTGATCATGCCACTGTACTGCTGCCTGAGCAACAAAGCAAGACCCCATCTCAAATTAATAAGTAAACAAAAAGTCCATACCAGTACATACCTGATTTTGGTAAGCTACTGGAGCATACTGCTTATAAATTGGAGCTAATCGTGTAGCCAAACTCTGTAAGTTGTCTTCAAGGTTTTTTTCCTATAGGAAAACATAATCCATTAGTTATTTTATAATTGCACCTTAGTGTGTTTAAGGTACCATAAATCATGGGTGATGGTGGTTAATGTGCAATTCATACTTATCCAGATAAAATAGCTACCATAGAAAATCACATAGAAAATCTTTTCTTCATCTATTAGACATTGTTATGCTTTAATGATATATATTGAAATGAAAATTCTGATACAAGTTAATTAGACATTTGAAGTGTTAGAAGTAAATTACAATGCTGTTCATGTTGTGAAAAATGAGAGCCATATTTTATATTTATTCAATAGGATTGAGCACTTGGAATAAATGAAAACAATGACGTGCTGGCAAGGGGAAATGGCAAAGTAATTCTATTACAATGTAACAAGTTTGTATAATAGAGAGGAGAGAGTGCATACTTAAAGCACCTACTATGTGTGAGGTCCTGTCTCAAATATAATCTATATGTCCTTATGAATAGATTAGGACCTTTGGACCATGAGACAGGAAGAGCAAAGTCAGGATGACTGAAAGGTTTAGTAAATGCCTCTAGATCAAAGGTAGTAAGTGGGTAAGTGGTTGTCTACAGTTCTCTTTTCTACACCATAATGACTACAAATTGAGGAAGACTTGGAAGGACTACGAGGATCATTAACACTCAAGAATCTGGATTGCTACTGCCAGAGACATCAGATTTTTTCAAAGGATAACTATCACAAGAGTCTCTTTTAAAAATCCATGATAATAGTATGAGAAATGAAACAGAGAAGGGAGCCTTTGGAAACACAAATGGTTGAATGAACACTGAAAGTGTCTCAGAAATGATTATATTCTCAATCAACTTAGGTATCTGGTCAATGAACAGTCAACTCTTAGGAAGTCAGCTGAAAGGGTATAGAGGGCCAGGTGTGGTGGGTCATGCCTGTAATCCCAGCATTTTGGGAGGCCGAGTCGGGCAAATAACTTGAGCTCACGAGTGTGAGACCAGCTTAGGCAACTTGGCGAAATCCCACCTCTATAAGAAATAAAAAAAATTAGCCAGGTGTGATGGAGCATGCCTGTAGTCCCAGCTACTCAGGAGGCTGAGGTGGGAAGGTTGCTTGAACCTGGGAGGCAAAAGTTGCAGTGAACTGAGATCACGCCACTGCACTCCAGCCTGGGTGACAGAGCCAGACCTTGTCTCTTGACTCAAAATAAAAACAAAAATAAAATAAAATAAAATAAAATAAAAGGTACAGAGAGCATGGACTGAAAAAGGTTGCGTGAGGCTTTTGACTCATGTGCTCATGTGAGAGTTGGTGGAAGGAGATGCCATAAACACAGAAAGGAGCCCATTATATGAATAAATTAACCTTTGGCATACAAATTATTATAAAAGTCAAAGCTACACAATAATGTAGAAACGGCAAGTCAATTATTTAGTGGTTTCTGACATGCCTCAATCTTAGCAACTGTAAAGCATGACTGGTAATTGTTTTGGTGTCCTACTGATTTATATTGACCCTTTCATTATACAAACAAATTTGTAAGATCCATTCATAGATTTTTGTCTGTTAATCAGCCTACTTTTATATGTTACCCGTTGTGGGTTAAAAAAATAGGAAAGTCAGCTGGGTGAGGTGGGTCATGCCTATAATCCCAGCACTTTGGAAGGCTGAGGCAGGCGGACCACTTATGGTCGGGAGTTCGAGACCAGCCTGACCAACGTGGAGAACTCTCATCTCTACTAAAAATACAAAATTAGCTGGGCATGATAGCGAATGCCTGTTACCCCAGCTACTCAGGAGGCTGAGGCAGGAGAATTGCTTGAACACAGGAGTCAGAGGTTGTGGTGAGCCAAGATGGTGCAATTGCAATCCAGCCTGGGCAACAAGAGCAAAACTCTGTCTCAAAAAAAAAAAAAAGGAAAAAAATTAAAAAAAAAGAAAAAAATCACCAGGCAGGATGGCACACACTTGTAAACCCAGCTTCAGAGGCTGAGAAAGGAGAATCTCTTGAGCCTAAGAGTTCAACCAGGGCAACATAGTAAGTCTCTGTTTCAAAAAATAAAATAATGATTTCTGAACTTAAGTTCCATTCAGGTCAACACACTTCTGTAAGTGACAATAACAGACATTTAATCCATCTCTAAAGCATGGAGCACTTTGGGAATTTAACCACGTTGCTGTTGTTGATTGTTTGCATTATTAAGTGAAGGAAAATGGCTGCCCTTTACAGATTTTTTAAGATTAGGAAACAAAAAGAAATCAGGAGTTCAATTAGGACTATAAGGCGAATGCCTAATGATTTTCCATTGATACTCTTTGTAAAATTGCCCCTGCGTGATGAGAGGAATGAGCAGGAGCATTCTTGTGGTGGAGAAGGACTCTCTGGTGAAGGCTTCCTGGGCAACTTTCTGCTAAAGCATTCTCCAACTTTCACAAAATACTTTTGTAATAAGCAAATGTTATTTTTGTTTGGCCCTCCAGAAAGTGAGCAAGGAAAATGCCTTGAGCATCCCAAAAAACTGCTGCCATGACCTTTGCTCTTTACTGGTCCACTTGGGCTCTGACTAGACCTCCTACACGTCTTGGTGGCCATTGCTGTCACTGTGCTTTGTCTTCAGGATTGTGCTGGTAAAGCCATGTTCCATCTCCTATTAGAATAATTCTAAGAATGCCTCAGGATCTTGATGCTACGTGTTTAAAATTTCTATTCTTTTCTGCAACCGGGTTGGGCACAACAGTTTGGCACCCATCAGGCAGGAAGTTTGCATGGCTATAATGTTTCAGTAAGAATTGTGTAGGCTGGGCTAGGCACTGTGGCTTATGCCTGTAATGCCAGCATTTTGGGAGGCCAAG
>NW_022444358.1:0-3258 GCF_009761245.1 Sapajus apella
ATTTCTCATTAAACCCTATACTCCCATTCACTCAGGAATATCCAAACTCAGCTTTTTGGAGAAACGTGTTTCTAACTCGAAGAATCTAAACATAGATGCAACTTCCTAATGTGAACGAAGACACAGTGGAGCAGTTTGAAAGAGACGTTTCTGGTATGATTTAGATTTGATCTTAAAGCTAATTCTTAAGAGTCTGTATATGGCTGGAAATATGTCTTTCCAGATTTTCCAAAAAAGGGTTAGTGAACTGGTACATTCACACAATTGTTTAACTCTGTAATTTTAATATACACCTTGACAATCATTCTGCTACACAGCTCCGTTTTTTCTTTAGAGCCAGATATTTCTCATTAAACCCTATACTCCCATTCACTCAGGAATATCCAAACGCAGCTTTTTGGAGAAACGTGTTTCTAACTCGCTGAATGTAAACATAGATGCAACTTCCGAAGGCGAACGAACACCCAGCAGAGCAGTTTGAAAGAGACGTTTCTCCTGCGGTTTAGATGCGATCTTAAAGCTAATTCTTAGGGGCCTGTATATGGCTGGAAATATCTCTTTCCAGATTCTCCAAAGAAAGGGTTGGTGAACTGCTACATTCACACAATTGTTTAACTCTGTAAATTTAATATACACCTTGACAATCATTCTGCTACATAGCTCCGTTGTTGTTTTAGAGTCCGATATTTCTCATTACACCGTATACTCCCATTCACTCAGGAATATCCAAACGTTGCTTTTTGGCGAAACGTTTTTCTAACTCGCTGAATGTAAACATAGATGCAACTTCCGAAGGTGAACGAAGACACAGGAGTGCAGTTTGAAGGAGACGTTTCTGATGTGATTTAGACGCGATCTTATCGCTAATTCTTAAGAGTCTCTATATTGCTGGAAATATCTCTTTCCAGATTCTCCAAAGAAAGGATTATTCAACTGCTATATTCACACAATTTTATAACTCTGTAAGTTTAATATACACCTTGACAATAATTCTGTTACATAGCTCCGTTTTTGTTTTAGAGCCGGATATTTCTCATTACACTGTATACTCCCATTCACTCAAGCATATCGACACACAGCTTTTAGAAGAAACCTGTTTCTAACTCGCTGAATCGAAACATAGGTGCCACTTCCTAAGGTCAACGACCACACAGCAGAGCAGTTTGAAAGAGTCGTTTGTCCTGTGGTTTACACGCGATCTTACCGCTAATTCTTATGAGCCTGTTTATGGCTGGAAATGTCTCTTTCCAGATTCTCCACAGAAACGGTTTCTGAACTGCTACATTCACACATCTGTTTAAGTGTATATGTTGAATATACACCTTGACCATCATTCAGCTACATAGCTCCGTTTTTCTTTTAGAGCCAGATATTTCTCATTACACCCTATACTCCCATTCACTCAGGAATATTCAAACGCAGATTTTAGAAGAAACCTGTTTCTAACTCGCTGAATCTAAACATAGATGCAACTTCCGAAGGTGAACGAACACAGAGCACAGTAGTTTGAAAGAGACGTTTCTCGTGCGGTTTAGACGCGATCTTAAAGCTAATTCTTTTGAGCCTGTATATGACTGGAAATATCTCTTTCTAGATTCTCCATGGAAAGGGTTTCTGAACTGCAACATTCACACGTCTGTCTAACTCTGTAAGTTGAATACACACCTTCACAATCATTCTTCTACATAGCTCCGTTTTTGTTTTAGAGCCAGATATTTCTCATTACACCCTATACTCCCAATAACCCAGGAATATCCCAACGCAGCTTTTAGAAGAAACCTGTTTCTAACTCGCTGAATCTAAACATAGATGCAACTACCGAAGGTGAACGATCACATAAGAGAGCAGTTTGAAAGACACGATTCTCCTGTGGTTTAGACGCGATCTTACCGCTATTTCTTAGGAGCCTGTATATGGCTGGAAATATCTCTTTCCAGATTCTCCAAAGAAAGGTTTTCTGAGCTGTTACATTCACATATCTGTTTAACTCTCTAAGTTGAATATACACCTTGACAATCATTCTGATACATAGCTCCGTTTTTGTTTTAGAGCCCGATATTACTCATTACACCCAATACTCCCATTCTCTCAGGAATATCCAAACGCCGCTTTTTGGAGAAACGTGTTTCTAACTCGCCGAATCTAAACATAGATGAAACTTCCGAAGGCGAACGAACACACAGCAGAGCAGTTTGAAAGAGACGTTTCTCCTGCGGTTTAGATGCGATCTTAAAGCTAATTCTTAGGGGCCTGTATATGGCTGGAAATATCTCTTTCCAGATTCTCCAAAGAAAGGGTTAGTGAACTTCTACATTTACACAATTCTTTAACTCTGTAAGTTTAATATACACCTTGACAATCATTCTGATACATAGCTCCGTTGTTGTTTTAGAGACCGATATTTCTCATTACACGCTATGCTCCCATTCACTCAGGAATATCCAAACGCAGCTTTTTGGAGAAACGTGTTTCTAACTCGCAGAATCTAAACGTAGATGCAACTTCCGAAGGTGAACGAACACACAGTGGAGCAGTTTGAAAGAGACGTTTCTCGTATCATTTAGATGCGATCTTATACCTAATTCTTAAGAGTCTGCATATGGCTGGAAGTATCTCTTTCCAGATTCTCCAAAGAAAGGGTTAGTGAACTGCTACATTCATACTATTGTTTAACTCTGTAAGTTTAATATACTCCTTGACAATCATTCTGCTACATAGCTCCGTTTTTGTTTTAGAGCCAGATATTTCTCTTTAAACCCTATACTCCCATTCACTCAGAAATGTCCAAACGCAGCTTTTTGGAGAAACGTGTTTCTAACTCGCCCAATCTATACATAGATGCAACTTCAGAAGGTGAACGAATACACAGTGGAGCTGTTTGAAAGATACGTTTCTCGTATGATTTAGATGCGATCTTAAAGCTCTTCTTAAGAGTCTGTATATGGTTGGAAATATCTCTTTCCAGATTCTCCAAAGAAAGGGTTGGTGAACTGCTACATTCACACAATTGTTTAACTCTGTAAGTTTAATATACACCTTGACAATCATTCTGCTACATAGCTCCGTTTTTGTTTTAGAGCCAGATATTTCTCATTGAACCCTATGCTCCAATTCACTCAGGAATATCCAAGCGCAGCTTTTTGGAGAGACGTGTTTGTAACTCACATAATGTAAACATATATGCAACTTCCGAAGGTGAACGAACAAACACTGGAGCAGTTTGAGAGAGACGTTTCTCGTATGATTTAGATGCGATCA
>NW_022444359.1:0-3257 GCF_009761245.1 Sapajus apella
TTCTTTCTTTCTCTCTCTTTCTTTCTTTCTTTCTGACAGAGTTTTGGTCTTGTTGCCCAGGCTGGAATGCAACGGCACAAGTTTGGCTTACTGCAACCTCTGCCTCCTGGGTTCAAGTGATTCTTCTGCCTCAGCCTCCTAAGTGGCTGAGATTACAGGCGCATGTCCCCATGGCTGGCTAATTTTGTATTTTTCAGTAGAGACAAGGTTTCACTATGTTGGTCAGGCTGGTGTTGAACTCCTGATCTCAGATGATCCTCCCGCCTCAGCTTCCCAAAGTGCTGGGATTACAAGTGTGATCCACTGCGCTTGGCAATGAGATCCCATTTCTAAAATGAGCATTTCTAAAAATTAGTTGGGTGTGGCAGGAGGATTGCTTAAGCCAAGGAGTTCGAGGTTATAGTGACTGTGTCATTGCACTCCAGCCTGGGCAAGAGAGTGAAACTCTGAAAATGGATCACCAGAAGAGATGCTAAGAGGACCCCTTTCCAGTTTTTTTTTTCTTGGAGACAGAGTCTTGCTCTGTTGCCCAGGCTGGAGTGCTGTGGTGTGATCTCGGTTCACTGCAACCTTCTGCCTCCTGGGTTCAAACTATTCTAATGCCTCAGCCTCCCGAGTAGGTGGGACTCCAGGAGTATGCCACCATGCCTGGCTAATTTTTGTATTTTTAGTAGAAAGGGGGTTTTGCATGTTGTCCAGGCTAGTGTTGAACTCCTGGCCTCAAGTGATCTGCCTGCCTTGGCCTCTCAAAGTGCTAGGATTCTGGGCATGCACCACCACACCTGGCTAATTTTGGTATTAGTAGTGATGGGGTTTCACCGTGTTGGTTAGGCTGGTCTTGAACTCCTGACCTCAGGTGATCTGCCTGCCTTGGTTTCCCAAAGTTCTGGGATTACAGGTGTGAGCCACTGCACCCAGCCTATTTAATTAATTAATTAATTTTTTCAGCTGGAATCTCGCTGTTGCCCAGGCTGAAGTCCTATGTATGGCGCAATCTCAGCTCTCTGTAACCTCCAACCCCTGAGTTCAAGTGATTCTTCTGCCTAAGCGTCCTGAGTAGCTGGGACTACAGGCACATGCCACCACACCCAGCTATTTTTTTTTTTTTTTGTATTTTTCATAGAGACAGGGTTTCACCATATTGGCCAAGCTGATTTCAAACTCCTGACCTCAGGATCCACCTGCCTCAGCGTCCCAAAGTGCTGGGATTGCAGGTGTTAGCCACCACGCCCGGACTTGATTTCATTTTTTGTAGAGTGGGGTCATGGGCTGGTCTCAAATTCCTGTCCTCAAGTGATCCCCCCAGCTTGACCTCCCAAAGTGTTGAGATTACAGGTGTTAGCCACCATGCCTAGCCTTAATTTTTGCATTTTAGTATTTAGTATTTTTGTATTTAGTATTTAGTACTTAGTATTTTTGTATTTTCAGTAGCAATGGGGTTTCGCCATGGTCTTGAACTCCCAGCCTCAAACAGTCTGCCTATCTCGGCCTCCCAAAGTGCTGGGATTACAGGCATGAGCCACTGTGCCTACCCAAATAATGGGAAATCTTGAGTCTCTTTGTATTAGTCCTTTCTTCATTGCACTCAAAGAATACCTGGAACTGGGTAATTTATAAAGAAAAGAGATGTATTTGCTAATGGTTCTGCAGGCTGTACAGGAAGCATAGTGTTGGCATTTGTTTCTGGTGAGGCCTCAGGAAGCTTCCAATCATAGCAGAAGGGATAACCAAAAAATATCGGAGACAGGTCTTGATCGATTTAGACAATTTATTTTGGGCTGGGTGCCATGGCTCATGCCTGTAATCTCAGTACTTTGGGAGGCTGAGGCAGGTGGATCACTTGAGGCCGGGAGTTTGAGATCAGCCTGGCCAACAAGGTGAAACCCCATCTCTTCAAAAAATACAAAGATTAGCCATAATCCCAGCTACTCAGGGGGCTGAGGCAGGAGAACCGCTTGAACCTGGAAGGTGAGGTTGCAGTGAGCCAAGATCACACCACTGCACTCCAGTCTGGGTGACAGAGTGAATGAGACTCCATCTCAGAAAAAGAAAGTTTATTTTGCCAACATTAAGGATGCATGCCTGGCAGGCAGGTCTGTGTCTTTCTCCAGATATTATTTTGAGGGGTTCAATATTTAAAGGAGAAAGGAGAGATATTAGGGAAAGAGGAAGACATTTTTTAAAGGTGTGGGTAGATAAGAGACAAATGGTTGCATTCTTTTGAGTCTTTGATCAGCCTATCTTTTTTTGTTGTTGTTTTTTTTGTTTTTTTTGAGATGGAGTTTTGCTCTTGTCCAGGCTGGAGTGCAATGGCGCCATTTCGGCTCACCGCAACTTGGACTCATGGGTTCAAGCAATTCTCTCTCCTCAGCCTCCCAAGTACCTGGGGAGGTGCCTGCCACCATGCCCAGCTACTTTCTGTATTTTTAGTAGAGATGGGGTTTCACCATGTTGGCCAGGATAGTCTTGATCTCTTGACCTGGTGATCTGTCCGCCTCGGCCTCCCAAAGTGCTGGGATTACAGGCATGAGCCACCATGCCCAGCCCCGGTCTGCTTTTTAATAAACTGTTACTCCTGCTCTGCCACTTGCCTCCATCTGGCTTTCTGCCTGATGACCCTCAGTCGAATTCTTTCTTCCAAGGAGGAAAGAACTGAGGTTATTGCAGATGTGTACAGATTCACCACAGGGAACTCAGATGCTTCCCACCGGCAACAGGTGGAGGATGCTAGGTGAACATGCTATGCAAGCTGCATGCTTTTTACAAATGGTAGTGGTTCTCACGTCCAGACACAGCCATGGCACCTTCCCTGTATGAAAGTCCCTTCAGCAAACCTATGTCTCCTTTGCTGTCTCCAGATCTTCTCCTCTACCTCTCCCACATGGTACCTTCCCTACTGGAGTAAAGTGGAGTCCCGCAGATCACCCTCTCCCTGCAACTTTTTCTTTTTTTTTTTTTTTTGAGACAGAGTTTTGCTGTGTCTCCCAGGCTGGAGTGCAGTGGCACGATCTCTGCTCACTGCAACCTTCGTCTCCCAGGTTCAAGCGATTTTCCAGCCTCAGTCTCCCTAGTAGCTGGGATTACAGGCGCCAGCCACCACGCCCGGCTATTTATTTATTTGTGGGGGTTTTTTGGTATTTTTTAGTAGAGACGGGGTTTCGCCATGTTGGCCAGGCTGGTCTCGAACTCCTGGCTTCAAGTGATCCTTCCACCTTGGCCTCCCAAAGTGCTGGGATTACAGGCGCGAGCCACAGCGC
>NW_022444360.1:0-3256 GCF_009761245.1 Sapajus apella
GCCTCGACCATGCTTTCATTGGATAGCCATGAGTAATTTCGTTCTAGTTAGTAACGTGTGGGCTTGAGGAGGAGCCAGCATTGGATTGCAAGGAGGGAGAATGGACGTGTGAATGAGGGGAAGGTGTCTCTTCCTTTGCAGCATGGATGGGTTCAAAGCCCACCTCATACTACCAAGTATTTGGCTGGACACGACCCGTTGTTTGAGATGCCTGTGTGTGTGTGCGCCTGTGTCGGTGCGTGTGTGTGTGAGTGTGTGCGTGCGTGTGGGTGCGTGTGTCTGTGTGTTTGTGGGTGTGTGTGGGTGTGGGTGTGGGTGTGTGTGGGTGGGTGTGGGCGTGTCAGTGTTTGTGTCTCCAGACCTGAGCAGCAGACGCTTTTTCCTCTGGTAGCATGTTACTCAGAGCCTGGGATAACCCCCAGCAGTCCTGAAAACGCAATACATGTAGGTTTGAAGACATTGATGTTGACGATTGGCGAGAGCGAGGAGACGGACACCAGCTCATTTCCCGTGTGCCACTGAGGCCTGCTGAGCTTTGCTCAAGAGGGCTCTTGACTCTGACTTTGTAGCAGGAGCTCCTAAGTGAATCAAGCCTTTTCAGGAGTTTCAGGTAGAAAGGCAAGACATCTCGGGTTAGACCCAGTGTTCTAATTGGAACCGGGCACATGCTCATTAGAGACAAGGGACCCAAGACGGTGCCGATGGAATCTGATGTCTTTTGATGTTGACTTCAATTCGTGAAAGCTCTTGTGAAGCCACTGAACTGTCACATTGGGCCTGGGGGAGGCAGTGCACCCTGTGCAATTAGAGGTCCGAAGATGTGGATGTGATTTCCAGCCCTGTGCCAGTCAGTCAGCCACTCACTTTCAAGTGACAAGCCTTAGGCGGGTGACTTTCTGTCTCTCTTTCTCGATTTCTGCACAGGGATTGCGGTGGGCCTGAAGGCCCACTGGGAAACGATCCCTTTTCCAGCTCGGTGCCTGGTTTGTGGAGTCTACTTGTCCATCTGGACTTTCATACACCTATGCTTTTGGAGGAACTCCGTTACCTCTCCTTGAAATTAGCAGAGAAAATTGACAGTGGATTGACAAGAATGAGAATCCGTTCTACAGAATTCCAACAGAACGGAATCGTTTGTGACCAAAAGCATGCTCAGCTCCAGGGGCCACAGATACCTCATTTTGACTCCATTAGCTAGGGCACCGAGAGATCACTTTTTGAAAATACAGAGCTAAAGCTGTCCGAGCTTTAAGTGCTCGACCAGTTTTTCAGAATACACAGCTAAAACGGTCCCTGCTTTAAGTGCTTTTAGCACTTAAAGTAGGTACCGTTTTAGCTGTGTATTTTCAAAAAGCTGTGTGCTCTCCCAATAAAAAGCTACTTGTCTTGTTACTTTTGGTGTCCAGGAGCAACGGGAGTCGTTTTCAGACAGCATGGGAGACACATGAGTCGTTTGGAGTCCACTTGTCTGCCCCTGAGGGTGCAATGAGGGCGTGAAGCACGTTGGGAGGTGTCCAGACACACAGGTAGGCTTGCTACGGAGCAGAGCTTCACCCTTGGGGTGTGCTCCTTGTCATCATGAGCCGTGTCTTATCGAAGGAATCATATTTCATATGCAAGCATGGTTTCGTCTGACTGGGCTGTTGTTTTGAATCCGCGCAGCCTCGACCATGCTTTTACTGGATATCCATGAGTAATTTCGTTCTACTTAGTAACGTGTGGGCTTGAGGAGGAGCCAGCATTGGACTGCAAGGAGGGAGAATGGACGTGTGAATGAGGGAAAGGTGTCTCTTCCTTTGCAGGGTGGATGGGTTCAAAGCCCACCTCATACTACCGAGTATTTGGCTGGACACGACCCGTTGTGTGGGATGCCTGTGTGTGTGTGCGCCTGTGTGGGGGCGTGTGTGTGTGAGTGTGTGTGCGCGTGTGGGTGCGTGTGTCTGTGTGTTTGTGGGTGTGTGTGGGTGTGGGTGTGGGTGTGTGTGGGTGGGTGTGGGCGTGTCAGTGTTTGTGTCTCCAGACCTGAGCAGCAGACGCTTTTTCCTCTGGTAGCATGTTACTCAGAGCCTGGGATAACCCCCAGCAGTCCTGAAAACGCAATACATGTAGGTTTGAAGACATTGATGTTCACGATTGGCGATAGCGAGGAGACGGACACCAGCTCATTTCCCGTGTGCCACTGAGGCCTGCTTAGCTTTGCTCAAGTGGGCTCTGGAGTTATTTTGTAGCAGGAGCTGCTAAGTGAATCAAGCCTTTTCAGGAGTTTCCGGTAGAAAGGCAAGACATCTCGGGTTAGACCCAGTGTTCAAATTGGAACCGGGCACGTGCTCATTAGAGACAAGGGACCCAAGACGGTGCCGATGGAATCTGATGTCTTTTGATGTTGACTTCAATCCGTGAAAGCTCTTGTGAAGCCACTGAAGTGTCACATTGGGCCTGGGTGAGGCAGTGCACCCTGTGCAATTAGAGGTCCGAAGATGTGGATGTGATTTCCAGCCCTGTTCCAGTCAGTCTGCCACTCAGTTTCAAGTGACAAGCCTTAGGCGGGTGACTTTCTGTCTCTGTTTCTCGATTTCTGCACAGCGATTCCTGTGGGCCTGATGGCTCACTGGAAAACGATCTCTTTTCTAGCTTGGTGCCTGGTTTGTGGAATCTAGTTGTCAATCTGGATTCTCATAGACGTATGCTTTTGGATGAACTCTTTTATCTCTCGTAGAAATTGGCAGAGAAAATTGACAGTGGATTGAGAAGAATGAGAATCCGTTTTAAAGAATACCAACAGAACGGAATCCTTTGTGACCAAAAGAATGCTCATCTCCAAGGGACACAGATCCCTCATTTTGACTTCATTAGGTATGGCACCGAGAGATCAGTTTTTGAAAATACACAGCTAAAGCTGTCCGAGCTTTAAGTGCTAGAGCAGTTTTTGAGAATACACAGCTAAAACGGTCCCTGTTTTAAGTGCTTTAAGTAGGGACCGTTTTAGCTCTGTATTTTCAAAAAGTTGTGTGCTCTCCCAATAAAGAGCTACTTGTCTTGTTACTGTTGGTCCCCAGGAGCAACGGGAGTCGTTTTCAGACAGCATGGGAGACACATGAGTCCTTTGGAGTCCTCTTGTCTGCGTCTGAGGGTGCAATGAGGGCGTGAAGCACGTTGGGAGGTGTCCAGACACACAGGTAGGCTTGCTACGGAGCAGAGCTTCACCCTTGGGGTGTGCTCCTTGTCATCATGAGCCGTGTCTTATCGAAGGAATCAT
>NW_022444361.1:0-3255 GCF_009761245.1 Sapajus apella
GCTGTAAATAACTTAAAAGTTTTCTTAACTCTAAAAAGCTAAACAAAATATCAGCAATGTTTTAAGCAAAAAGTCAAAAAGATAACTTCAGCTTTCTATTAGTTCAATTATTTCAGCTAACTTCTGTTCTGTTTGATAGTCAAGAACATTTCAAGTCTCCAAGAGAGATCTGAAATCTTTTCCTTTATTCCAGTATAACAATTTCCAAAATTATCAGAAAACCTGCATTTAAGTGCACCTGCTAGAGAACTATAGCTGATCATAAATCCATCTTTTAAAGAGAGTTTAAAACAAGACAACTCTGTGAATGAAACAAAAGTTAAGACAGCCATAGTTAAAAGACAAAACTGACAGGTAAATTTGTCACCTCTGTGGCACACAATAATTTTAACATAATGGTTATGATTATTACTGATAATGTACACTAAGTTTTATCAGAATTACAGGAGTGTCCCGTCATTTTGGAATACATACCAATATCATAATTACACAAACTGGCCATGTGTAGTGGCTCATGCCTGTATTCCTAGCCCTTTGAGAGGCCAAGGCAAGCAGATCACCTGAGATCAGGAGTTCGAGAACAGCCTGGCCAACATGATGAAATCCCATCTCTACTAAAAATACAAAAATGAGCAGGGCATGGCGGTGCATGCCTGTAGTCCCAGCCACTCAGGAGACTGAAGCAGGAGAATTGCTTGAATCCGGGAGGCAGAGGTTGCAGTGAGCTGAGATAGCACTACTGCACTCCAGAGTGGTGAGAGAGCAAGACCCTGTCTCAAAAAAAAAAAAAGAAAGGAAAAAGAAAAAACATATTTATAAAAATAAAGTCCAAAGAAAACCAAATACCATTTCATATTTGACAAAAAAAAAAAAGTAAACCAAATTATGTCATTTTTGGACTTTAGGAAACCTAATGTCTTAAAGGATGAATTAGGATAGAAAAAGATATGATTTATAATTTGATTTTGGAAAGGTTGTCAAATATATAATGTTTTTTAAAAAACAGGATTACAGGTCATTGTATAGTCATTTATTTAACCAAAGTGATAATTCAAGGATTTTTTTTTAAAGTGAAAAACCTTCATTCTTTGAGACAGGAGACTTAATTTTCTAAGCAAGAAGCCCTAATAAAAACAGCATTAAGCCAAGTATATTTATTTTTTCAAAATTCTGTAAAAAATCTATAAAATGTAATCTTGATTATAAATATAACTTCCATAAGCGTTTTATAATGTTTATTAAGGAGTTGGGTAATGCTTCAAGAAAACCGTGTTAATCTGACACAAACATCCATATACTGATTTTGCATCAGTGTGTCTTTGACAATAATAATTAATTTATAGAGGAACTGAACTTATCTTTCAAAATCAGCCCTTACAATCTTAGGCTCCCACCTCTTTTGCAATAGTACCTGGGTATTGAAAAGTTGAATAGCTTTAATTTCTTGCTCTGTATCTCAACAATGCAGTTTGTTTTGACTGGCATCTTCTATGGGGCCTGAATATGAGGTTTTAATTGCTGCCAGTGTTTAAGATTTAACAGGACTTGGTGTCTTTTTTAGACCAAGGGGTTAAAAGCTCTGTAACTCAATGTTACAAGAATTTTGAAAGCATATACAGGAAGATACATGGATGTAATAACTTTAATTTAAAAAAAAAAACTATCTCAGTTTTTTTCCTAAGCAAATAAAAGCTTAATAATGACAACTTGATTGTATAAAAGTTTTTGGGTTTTTTAAACATGTAAGCCCTCTTACTGTTTCTTACACTGACTGCTCATGACACGGTCAGACTTTCTGATTTGTTCTGAATATCCCTTCATTTTAGACAACCAGTTATTTTATTTTAGGACTAAACTTACTATACAGAATTCTTTCTTATATAATGTTATTTCTCTTTAAGCATTTTTTTTTACCTGAAAATAACATTTTCATTTTTATTACTTTCTTTATGTCCCTTTTTATTTCCTGGTTCCTTTTATCTTGCTTTATACATAGCCTTTAAATATGCTTTGAATTAGATAAAACTTGCTCACTTTTTTTTTTGATAAAGACACACTTTTTGTTTTGGCAAGAATGTTTTCCTACAATATATGTTTATTGGAAAATACTCAAATAATGAAATATCTATTATTTAACTTTATATTCTAAATTATGACAAGTTTGTCTACAAGTATTTATCCCATTACATTTACCTAATTATTTTAATTGTTTATCTGGATTATTTATGAAAACTGATAGTCATTATTTAAAGTTATGAAACTGCCATTGCAAAATTATAACTAAAACAGTGAAAAGAAGATTTAACCTAACAGTGAAAAGAAGATTTGACCTAACTGGCTCCATTTTGTTCATAACCTCCAAGTTGTCCTCATTTATTCCCACGCATACGTCAAACTGACATTGGGAGGAACTTGGTTTACAATTTAGCTTTGAAACAAAGGCAGTAGTGGTTTTTTCCTTATTGTCTGTGGACTAGGCTGCCAAAAGTCACTGGATTAGAAGTGCTAGTAATTTTAGTAAATTCAAAATGCAGCTATTTTCATTGAACCTATATCAATGTCTTACTTACTAAAAATTACTCAAGTAAAGATAATTATTTTGGGGGCTGGGTTTATGGTTTTGAAACCCCAATGCCAAATTTTGACACCTTATTGTATTTGGCAGGAATATGTATGAAATTGCTTGATTACTAAATGTAAACAAAAATGTATGCTGTCAATTCTTAAGACATTTCTAATATTATGATACCAATAATTTTAAAGCTAGCTTATCTATTAAAGATTCTACTTAAGTTACATAAACTTAAAAAAGCATTTAATGAGTATTTTTTAGTATCTAACTTAAGCCCTTTTATTTTTCTTTAAGCCAATTAATTAGCACTCTTTTATATATTTTTAGCAGTGGAACATTCTGTACACAACACATAAATACATATAAAAATCTATTAGCCGTGCCCATGGAAGTACAAACTGCCTTTGCAAAATTATAACTCAGGAAATTATGAGAGTGAAAGAAATCACACCTAACCAATTCTATCTTGCTTCTAACCCTTAAGCTGTCTTTGTTCATTCCTCAGTGTAAGCTGAAGTAGCTTTGGAAAGGAATTTAGCTCACAGTTTGACTCTGAAACCAAATTGGTAACAGCCCTTTCCCAAAAAGAACCTCTTTTGCCTGGGGACCAACCTGCCTTTGCAAGACTAACATATTAGCTACAAGATTAGAAATTACAGTTTAGGGGTCATGCAGTCTCTGCT
>NW_022444362.1:0-3255 GCF_009761245.1 Sapajus apella
GCTGTAAATAACTTAAAAGTTTTCTTAACTCTAAAAAGCTAAACAAAATATCAGCAATGTTTTAAGCAAAAAGTCAAAAAGATAACTTCAGCTTTCTATTAGTTCAATTATTTCAGCTAACTTCTGTTCTGTTTGATAGTCAAGAACATTTCAAGTCTCCAAGAGAGATCTGAAATCTTTTCCTTTATTCCAGTATAACAATTTCCAAAATTATCAGAAAACCTGCATTTAAGTGCACCTGCTAGAGAACTATAGCTGATCATAAATCCATCTTTTAAAGAGAGTTTAAAACAAGACAACTCTGTGAATGAAACAAAAGTTAAGACAGCCATAGTTAAAAGACAAAACTGACAGGTAAATTTGTCACCTCTGTGGCACACAATAATTTTAACATAATGGTTATGATTATTACTGATAATGTACACTAAGTTTTATCAGAATTACAGGAGTGTCCCGTCATTTTGGAATACATACCAATATCATAATTACACAAACTGGCCATGTGTAGTGGCTCATGCCTGTATTCCTAGCCCTTTGAGAGGCCAAGGCAAGCAGATCACCTGAGATCAGGAGTTCGAGAACAGCCTGGCCAACATGATGAAATCCCATCTCTACTAAAAATACAAAAATGAGCAGGGCATGGCGGTGCATGCCTGTAGTCCCAGCCACTCAGGAGACTGAAGCAGGAGAATTGCTTGAATCCGGGAGGCAGAGGTTGCAGTGAGCTGAGATAGCACTACTGCACTCCAGAGTGGTGAGAGAGCAAGACCCTGTCTCAAAAAAAAAAAAAGAAAGGAAAAAGAAAAAACATATTTATAAAAATAAAGTCCAAAGAAAACCAAATACCATTTCATATTTGACAAAAAAAAAAAAGTAAACCAAATTATGTCATTTTTGGACTTTAGGAAACCTAATGTCTTAAAGGATGAATTAGGATAGAAAAAGATATGATTTATAATTTGATTTTGGAAAGGTTGTCAAATATATAATGTTTTTTAAAAAACAGGATTACAGGTCATTGTATAGTCATTTATTTAACCAAAGTGATAATTCAAGGATTTTTTTTTAAAGTGAAAAACCTTCATTCTTTGAGACAGGAGACTTAATTTTCTAAGCAAGAAGCCCTAATAAAAACAGCATTAAGCCAAGTATATTTATTTTTTCAAAATTCTGTAAAAAATCTATAAAATGTAATCTTGATTATAAATATAACTTCCATAAGCGTTTTATAATGTTTATTAAGGAGTTGGGTAATGCTTCAAGAAAACCGTGTTAATCTGACACAAACATCCATATACTGATTTTGCATCAGTGTGTCTTTGACAATAATAATTAATTTATAGAGGAACTGAACTTATCTTTCAAAATCAGCCCTTACAATCTTAGGCTCCCACCTCTTTTGCAATAGTACCTGGGTATTGAAAAGTTGAATAGCTTTAATTTCTTGCTCTGTATCTCAACAATGCAGTTTGTTTTGACTGGCATCTTCTATGGGGCCTGAATATGAGGTTTTAATTGCTGCCAGTGTTTAAGATTTAACAGGACTTGGTGTCTTTTTTAGACCAAGGGGTTAAAAGCTCTGTAACTCAATGTTACAAGAATTTTGAAAGCATATACAGGAAGATACATGGATGTAATAACTTTAATTTAAAAAAAAAAACTATCTCAGTTTTTTTCCTAAGCAAATAAAAGCTTAATAATGACAACTTGATTGTATAAAAGTTTTTGGGTTTTTTAAACATGTAAGCCCTCTTACTGTTTCTTACACTGACTGCTCATGACACGGTCAGACTTTCTGATTTGTTCTGAATATCCCTTCATTTTAGACAACCAGTTATTTTATTTTAGGACTAAACTTACTATACAGAATTCTTTCTTATATAATGTTATTTCTCTTTAAGCATTTTTTTTTACCTGAAAATAACATTTTCATTTTTATTACTTTCTTTATGTCCCTTTTTATTTCCTGGTTCCTTTTATCTTGCTTTATACATAGCCTTTAAATATGCTTTGAATTAGATAAAACTTGCTCACTTTTTTTTTTGATAAAGACACACTTTTTGTTTTGGCAAGAATGTTTTCCTACAATATATGTTTATTGGAAAATACTCAAATAATGAAATATCTATTATTTAACTTTATATTCTAAATTATGACAAGTTTGTCTACAAGTATTTATCCCATTACATTTACCTAATTATTTTAATTGTTTATCTGGATTATTTATGAAAACTGATAGTCATTATTTAAAGTTATGAAACTGCCATTGCAAAATTATAACTAAAACAGTGAAAAGAAGATTTAACCTAACAGTGAAAAGAAGATTTGACCTAACTGGCTCCATTTTGTTCATAACCTCCAAGTTGTCCTCATTTATTCCCACGCATACGTCAAACTGACATTGGGAGGAACTTGGTTTACAATTTAGCTTTGAAACAAAGGCAGTAGTGGTTTTTTCCTTATTGTCTGTGGACTAGGCTGCCAAAAGTCACTGGATTAGAAGTGCTAGTAATTTTAGTAAATTCAAAATGCAGCTATTTTCATTGAACCTATATCAATGTCTTACTTACTAAAAATTACTCAAGTAAAGATAATTATTTTGGGGGCTGGGTTTATGGTTTTGAAACCCCAATGCCAAATTTTGACACCTTATTGTATTTGGCAGGAATATGTATGAAATTGCTTGATTACTAAATGTAAACAAAAATGTATGCTGTCAATTCTTAAGACATTTCTAATATTATGATACCAATAATTTTAAAGCTAGCTTATCTATTAAAGATTCTACTTAAGTTACATAAACTTAAAAAAGCATTTAATGAGTATTTTTTAGTATCTAACTTAAGCCCTTTTATTTTTCTTTAAGCCAATTAATTAGCACTCTTTTATATATTTTTAGCAGTGGAACATTCTGTACACAACACATAAATACATATAAAAATCTATTAGCCGTGCCCATGGAAGTACAAACTGCCTTTGCAAAATTATAACTCAGGAAATTATGAGAGTGAAAGAAATCACACCTAACCAATTCTATCTTGCTTCTAACCCTTAAGCTGTCTTTGTTCATTCCTCAGTGTAAGCTGAAGTAGCTTTGGAAAGGAATTTAGCTCACAGTTTGACTCTGAAACCAAATTGGTAACAGCCCTTTCCCAAAAAGAACCTCTTTTGCCTGGGGACCAACCTGCCTTTGCAAGACTAACATATTAGCTACAAGATTAGAAATTACAGTTTAGGGGTCATGCAGTCTCTGCT
>NW_022444363.1:0-3254 GCF_009761245.1 Sapajus apella
GTTAGTTTTTGAATTCTGAGTTCTAACTTGATTGCACTGTGGTCTGAGAGACTGTTTGTTACGATTTCCGTTCTTTTGCATTTGCTGAGGAGTGATTTACTCCCAATTATGTGGTCAATTTTAGAGTAGGTGTGATGTGGTGCTGAGAAGAATGTATATTCTGTGGATTTGGGGTGGAGAGTTCTGTAAATGTCTATTAGGTTTGCTTGGTCCAGGTCTGAGTTCAAGTCCTGGATATCCTTGTTAATTTTCTGTCTGGTTGATCTGTCTAATGTTGACAATGGGGTGTTAAAGTCTCCCACTATTATTGTGTGGGAGTCTAAGTCTCTTTGTAAGTCATTAAGAACTTGCCTTATGTACATGGGTGCTCCTGTATTGGGTGCATATATATTTAGGATCGTTAGCTCTTCTTGTTGCATTGATCCTTTTACCATTATGTAATGTCCCTCTTTGTCTCTTATGATCTTTGTTGCTTTAAAGTCTAATTTATCAGAGATGAGAATTGCAACTCCTGCTTTTTTTTGCTCTCCATTTGCTTGGTAAATCTTCCTCCATCCCTTTATTTTGAGCCTTTGTGTATCCTTGCATGTGAGATGGGTTTCCTGGATACAGCACACCAATGTGTTTTGTCTTTTTATCCAATTTGCCAGTCTGTGTCTTTTGATTGGGGCATTTAGTCCATTTACATTTAGGGTTAATATTGTTATGTGTGAATTTGATACTGCCATTTTGGTGCTAGCTGGCTGTTTTGCCCTTTAGTTGAGCTGGTACTTGTTGTTCCTTTATATGTGTAGAGCCTCTTTCAGGAGCTCTTGTAGAGCTGGCCTGGTGGTGACGAAATCTCTGAGTACTTGCATGTTCCCAAAGGATTTTATTTTTCCTTCACTTATGAAGCTTAGTTTGGCTGGATAGGAGATTCTGGGTTGAAAATTCTTTTCTTTAAGGATGTTGAATATTGGCCCCCATTCTCTTCTGGCTTGTAGGGTTTCTTCTGAGAGATCTGCGGTGAGTCTGATGGGCTTCCCTTTATGGGTAACCCGACCTTTCTCTCTGGCTGCCCTTAGTATTTTCTCCTTCATTTCGACCCTGGTGAATCTGACGATTACGTGCCTTGGGGTTGCTCTTCTTGACGAATATCTTTGTGGTGTTCTCTGTATTTCCTGGACTTGAATGTTTGCCTGCCTTGCTAGGTTGGGGAAGTTTTCCTGGATAATATCCTGAAGAGTATTTTCCAGCTTGGATTCATTCTCTTCGTCGCATTCAGGTACGCCTATCAAACGTAGATTAGGTCTTTTCACATAGTCCCACATTTCTTGGAGACTTTGTTCATTCCTTTTTACCCTTTTTTCTCCAGTCTTGCCTTCCCGTTTTATTTCATCGAGTTGATCTTCGACCTCTGATATCCTTTCTTCTGCTTGGTAAATTCGGCTGTTGATACTTGTGCATGCTTCACGAAGTTCTCGTGTTGCATTTTTCAGCTCCATCAATTCACTTATATTCCTTTCTATTTTGTCCATTCTTGTTAGCATTTCGTCAAATCTTTTTTCAAGGTTCTTAGTTTCTTTGCATTTGGTTAGAACATGTTCTTTAAGTTCACAGAAGTTTCTTACTACCCACCTTCTGAATTCTGATTCTGTCATTTCATCACACTCATTCTCCATCCAACCTTGTTCCCTTGCTGGCGAGGAGTTGTGATCCCTTTTAGGAGGAGAGGTGTTCTGGTTTCGGGTGTTTTCATCCTTTTTGCGCCGGTTTCTTCCCATCCTTAAGGATTTATCCACCTGTCGACTTTGTAGTTGCTGGCTTTCAGATTGGGTCTCAAATCTTTCAGATTGACGTTCTGTTTGTTGATGATGAGGTTATTTCTGTTTCTTGGTTTTCCTTCTGACAGTCTGGCCCCTCTGCTGTAGGTCTGCTGAGGTTCACTCCAGGCCCTGCTTGCCTGGGGTTCACCTGCAGCAGCTGTTGAACAGCAAGGGTTGTTACCAGTTTTCTTCTTCTGCTATCTTTGTCCCAGACGGATACCCGCTTAGTGTCAATCTGATCTCTCTTTTATGAGGTGTCTTTTTGGATATATAGGGGTCAGGGAGCTGCTTGAGGAGACGGTCTTTTCTTTATAGGAGCTCAAATGGTGAGTTGTGAGCTCTGTTGTTGTTCCTTCAGAGCTGCTGGGCAGGTACTTTTAGGTCTGCTGCAGCTGAACTCATAAACTGCTTTTTGTTCCTAGGTGCTCTGTCCCAGGGATTTAGGGCTTTATTTATGAGTTTCCGTTATGCTGCCGCCTTCTTTTTTTTTTCCTTCAGACCTGCGCAGCCCAGCAAGGAGGCCGCCTAGTCACTGTCGGCCTATGGCAGCTTTGCTGAGCTGCTGTGGGCTGCGCCCCGCTGCCGAGTGAACTTTCCTGCAGTCCTGATTATATGGGTGTAGTTAGAACTGCTTTGGCGATGGTGGCCCGCCTCTGTTGGGGCGGAGTCTCTGCTGTGGCGGGTTGCCTTGGCAACGGCGGGCTGCCTCAGCAATGGCGGGTTGCCTGGGCAACGGCGGGCTGCCTCGGTAATGGCGGACGCCCCTCCCCCACAGAGCTGGACTGTCCCGGGTTCAGCTGCGCTTGCTGTGAAATTCTCAATCCAGAGTTTCTGGTTGCTGTTCTTTTGTGGGGGTGGGGCCAGCCGAGCCTGATCGCCTGGCTAACTGCCTCAGAGCCTTTTTTAAGTTGGTGTTCCAGTCGCCAGTTGAAGAGGCGCCGGGGTCTGTTTGTTTTCCCCTGCGGCCACTCACTGCACTGGCTTAAACAGCGGCACTGAGGTTTGTGGCGCTTTTTTTTTTTTTTTTTTTTTTTGCCCGCGAATATACTGTCCTGGTTCTCTGCTCAGTCCCCTTTTTGAACCAGCGTATGGGCGACTTCCCGTGGCTCCAATCGCCAGCCAAAAGGGCCCCTGGACCGGTGTATTTTGTACGGAGAACCGCGGCTCCGGGGCGCTGACAAAGCAGCCGCGCGGGGCAAAGCAGCGGCGCTGGCCGGCACAGCCGCGCTGGCCGAAACAGCCGCGCTGGCGACCGTGGAGCTCCTCTGCCCGGGAATTTCCTAGTCTGTGGGCAATAAAAACGCAGCGTCCACTCACCCTCTGCGCTTTCACTGGGAGCTGCAATCCTGAGCTGCTCCTAAACGGCCATCTTGGATCTCCTCAGGATTTGTTTTCTTTCAGAAAAAAAAAAATCAGTAGAAAATATATATGCTGATATAGGTAACAAAA
>NW_022444364.1:0-3254 GCF_009761245.1 Sapajus apella
AGGTCACAGAGCACCCCGGGGGAGTGACAGGATTTGAACTGTGGAAATCTTCACTCCTTGTGCCCGAACTTCTGTTCCAACTCTGCCAATCTCTCTTGCAGCCCTGGGGATATGAGAAAGACTTCGGGGAAGGAAAAGCGCTCCAGACCCATTGCAACCACCCCCCATCCAGTTCTCACCTCCTAGAACCCAGATTCCCACTTTTGCCCTGCAGATGCTGGCCTGGGCCGGGCGCGGTGGCTCACACCTGTAATCTCAGCACTCTGGGAGGCCAAGGCAGGTAGATCACCCGAGGTCAGGAGTTCAAGACCAGCCTAGCTAACATGGCAAAATCCCATCTCTACTAAAAACATAAAAATTAGCCGGGCATGGTGGCAGGTACCTGTAATCCCAGCTACTTGGGAATCTAGGGCAGGAGAATCGCTTGAACCTGGGAGGTGGAGGTTGCAGCTAGCTCAGATCGCACCACTGCACTCAAGCCTGGGCAACAAGAGTGAAACTCTGTCTCAAAAAAAAAAAAAAAAGATGCCAGGCCTGGGGCTGGGGAGTCCAAGTTTTCCCCAAGTCCTCGTGGGACGCAGCAGAAACTGGCCCTAGAAGAAGGTGGTCAGATTCCATGAGGTTCTCCAAATGCCCCCAGGCCCCCTGTTTGCCCAGCCCCTCCCGTGCCGCTGTCACCTAGAATGAGTCAGCCAGGAGTGGCCCGGGCTTCTCTGGAATTTCCCTTGGGGCCAGGCAGCAAATCGGAGGTAAAGGTCCAGGAAGTCCCCATGCAGGTGACATCAGCACTGGGCTGACCGCTGCATACTCTCAGGGCAGCCAGGGTGGGGCCTGGAGCCCGTCCTACCTCCTGGGACCCTTGCCTCAAACTCCCGTGGCAGGGGCCCTCCTGAAAATGGCCAAGGTGTCTGGGTCCCAGGCTGCTCCTGTGTCCGGCTTCTCTGCGGCCTGGGGGCCCCCTCGGGGTGTGTCTCTTCTCCGTGGTGGCCCTGGCACCTGACAAGTGGTGCCTGGCCCTGGGTGGCACCAAGAAATGCGTCTTGGGACCCGGCACGGTGGCTCACGCCTGTAATCCCAACACATTGGGAGGCTGAGGCGGGCGGATCACGAGGTCAGGAGATCAAGACCATGCTGTCCAAGATGGTGAAACCTTGTCTCTACTAAAAATACAAAAATTAGCCAGGCGTGGTGGCACCTGCCGGTAATCCCAGCTACTTGGGAGGCTGAGGCAGGAGAATCACCTGAACCAGGGAGTCGGAGGTTGCAGTGAGCCGAGATCGCATCGCTGAACTCCAGCCTGGTGACAGAGTGGGATTCTTTCTTTTTTTTGTTTTTGTTTTTTGAGATGGAGTCTCGCTTGGTCTTCAGGCTGGAGTGCAGTGGCACGACCTTGGCTCACTGCAACCTCCGGCTCCCTGGTTGAAGTGTTTCTCTTGCCTCCGCCTCCCAAGTAGCTGGGACTACAGGCACACACCACCACGCCCGGCTAATTTTTGTATTTTTAGTAGAGACGGGGTTTCATCATGTTGGTCAGGCTGGTCTCGATCTCCTGACCTCATGATTCACCCACATTGGCCTCCCAAAGCGCTGGGATTAGAGGCGTGAGCCTCTGTGCCTGGCCAAGACTCCTTCTTAAAAAAAAAAATAAAAAAGAAAGGCCGGGTGCAGTGGCTCAAGCCTGTAATCCCAGCACTTTGGGAGGCCGAGGCGGGTGGATCACGAGGTCAAGAGATCGAGACCATCCTGGTCAACATGGTGAAACCCCGTCTCTACTAAAAATACAAAACATTAGCTGGGCATGGTGGCGCGTGCCTGTAATCCCAGCTACTCAGGAGGCTGAGGCAGGAGAATTGCCTGAACCCGGGAGGCGGAGGTTGCGGTGAGCCGAGATTGCGCCATTGCACTCCAGCCTGGGTAACAAGAGCGAAACCCCAATCCCAAAAAAAAAAAAAAAAAAAGAAAAAGAAATGTGTCTTGGATGAATACAGGGCCCCAACTTCCCCTCCCCACACTGCAGCCCCACCCTGCCCCTGCCCTGCCCCCAGCCCTTCGCTCTGGCCCCAGCCCTGGCTGTATCTCCCCTGGTGCCCAACTTCTTCCCATGGCTCCCACCACCGAGGGGACAAAGCCACATGACTTGGCCTGGCATTGGAGGCCTCTGCCCCGTCGCCCGCCCTTAGACATGGGCCTGGGTGTCGAGTGCTGGGTCAGAGGATCCTTGGGGTTGTCCCTCCCTGCCCTGGATTTTCTGTAGCTCAATCCTGGCTCGCAATGGGCACTTGACAGAAAGGAGTTTAGCCTGGCTGGGGCAGCTCACGCCTGTAATCTCAGCACTTCGGGAGGCCCAGGTGGGAGGATCACTTAAAGCCAGGAGTCCAAGATGAGCCTGGGTAACACAGTGAGACCCTTTCACTACAAACAAAATTATTATTTCTTTTTTTAAAATTTATTTATGTAAAAGATGGGGTTTCACCATGATGGCCAGTCTGGTCTTGAACTCCTGACCTCAGGTGATCCACCCACCTCGGCCTCCCAAAGTGCTAAGATTACAGGCGAGAGCCACAGCGCCTGGCATAAAATTAATTAATTAATTAATTTATTTACTGCTGAGATGGAGTCTTGCTCTGTCGCCCAGGCTGGAGTGTCCTGGTGCCATCTCGGCTCACTGCAACCTCCGCCTCCCAGGTTCAAGCAATTCTCCTGCCTCAGCCTCCCAGGTAGCTGGGATTATAGGTGCCCACCACCACATCTGGCTAATTTCTGTATTTTTAGTAGAGACGAGTTTTCAACACGTTGGCCAGGCTGGTCTTGAACTCCTGACCTCAGGTGATCTGCCTCCCTCGGCCTGCCAGAGTGCTGAGATTACAGGTGTGAGCCACCTCACCTAGCCCAAACAAAGTTTAATTAGTTATTATTGTTATGTTGTAAGACAGAGTTTCACTCTTTTTGCCCAGGCTGGGGTGCAGTGGTGTGATCTCGGCTCACTGAAACCTCTGCCTCCTGGGTTCAAGCAATTCTCCTGCCTCAGCCTCCCGAGTAGCTGGGACTATAGGCGCACATGACCATGCCCAGCTAATTTTTGTATTTTAGTGGAGACGGGGTTTCACCATGTTGGCCAGGATGGTCTCAATCTCTTGACCTCATGATCCACCTGCCTCAGCCTCCCAAAGTGCTGGGATTACAGGCATGGGCCACTGTGCCCGGCCTTTTTTTTTTTTTGAGACGGAGTTTCACTCATGTTACCCAGGCTGGAG
>NW_022444365.1:0-3253 GCF_009761245.1 Sapajus apella
ATCAACATTTCAGAAGCCTTCCTTGTGCACTGAAGCCGCTAACCAACCCTCCCACCTTCCCCCAACAAGAATAACTGTCTTGATTTCTAAACATTGTACATTAGTTTTACCTGTTTTTATATTTTATATTAAGAAAAACATACATTGTTATACTGTGTTTGCGTTTGGCTTCTTTTCACCCATCATTGTTTGTGAGGCTTATCCATGTCATTAGGCACAGTAGTAGATCATTTATTCTCATTTTTGTATAATATTCCACACTGAGAATATTTTGTACTTTATTCTACTGCTGATGAACTATAAATGTACCAGTTATTTTAAAGGAAAAAATTAATATAAAGAATTGGTTAAATAGGTGTTGGAGGACTGAAAGGGGAAAAGGAAACACTAAAATAATACAAAGACAATAACTGCAGGAAGCACCTGTGAGGCTTATGGACAAAGGAAAAATGTTAAGGTTATGAGAATCTAGAAGTTTAGAGAAGTTCTGTGGAGACGGAATCAAGATCTCTGGAGAGGGATTTTGGCTCAAGGGGTGCTGATGCCTTGGGACCTTGAGAAAGGGGTCTCTGAGGGGCCCGAATGGTGCAGATTCCTCTGATGGGCATGAGGAGACTGGCTTTGAGAGTGTGGGAAACAACACTGCAACAAATTGCCGTTGCCAGGGTGAAGAACCATTGTCGTAATGAGGCTGACAGACACAGAAAGCAAAACGGGAAGGAATCTAGTTCCTTCTCCCTCTGCAAGCCTTTCAGTCTCTCTTTAACAACCCCATTGGCAGAAGCTAACTTAGGTTTATCTGGCAAAGTAGAAATATGATTCCAGAATTCCAGCCTCAACCTTACAAAGCAGAGTACAGGATGATAGTTTTGGAGCTGAAAAACAACAACCGGAAAACCAGCATATGCAGTTTCCAGGTGTTAGCTCTTACCAACTGTCTTAGTCTCTTTGGGCTGCTATAACAGAATACCTTGGATTGTGTAATTATAAACAATAGAAAGTTATGACTCACATGTCTGAAGGCTGGGAAAGTCTAAGATCACGGTGCCAGCAGATCTGGTGTTTGATGAGGACCTGTTTCTCCTAGATGGTGCCTTCTTTGTGTTCTCACATGGCGGAGGGCAAACAAGCTCTCACAGGCATCTTTTATAAAGGCATTAATCCCATTTACTGCCCTCCTGACCTAGTGACCTCCCAAAGGCCTTACCTCTTAATACCAACACATTGTGGATTGGGTTTTAACATAAACATTTTTGAGAGACATAAACATTCACATCTTGGTATTGATAGTGCTACTGTGAATATCCTAATACATGTTCTTTGGTAAATATATGTTTATAGTTCTCTTGGGTTTCTGTCTAGGAGTGGAACTGTTGAGTCACAGACTACATATATATGTAGTTTTACTAGAAACTGCTAAAGAGTTTTAAAGTTATATCAATTTATACTGTCACCAGCAGTATATGAAAGTCCCACATGTGTGGGATATAATGGCATCTCATTGTGATATTATTTGTATTTCTTTGACAAGTAATGAAGTTCAGCCCCCAAAAATTACTGGCCATTTTGGGCTGGGCGTGGTAGCTCATGCCTGTAAACCCAGCACTTTGAGAGGCCAAGACAGGAAGATCATGAGGTCAGGAATTCAAGACCAACCTGACTGACATGGTGAAACCCTGTCTTTACTAAAAATACAAAAAAAAAAAAAAATTAGCTGGGCATAGTGGCATGCACCTGATAGTCCCAGCTATTTAGGAGGCTGAGGCAGGAGAATCACTTGAACCCAGGAGGAGTTTACAGTGAGCCAAGATCACACCGTTGCACTCCAGCCTGGGCCAAAGAGTGAAACTCTCTCTCAAAAGAAAAAAAAAAATTATTGGCCATTTTGATATTCTCTTCTGTAAAATACCTATTCAAGCCATTTGTCCATTTTTCTACTGGGGTGTCTAATTGTTTTCTTACTAATTTGTAGGAGTTCTCTTTATATTTCAGATATCAATCCTTTGCCAGATACATACACTGTAAGTATCTTATCTCACTCAATGAATTAATTATCTTTTCACTCTTAAAATTTACTAGTTACCAGTGTCTTTTGAGAGAGAAAAATGATCAATTGTAAGATAATACAATATTTCAAAAATTTCCTTCATAGTTTTCACTTAAGTTATCTTTAAGAAATTTTTTGCTACTGTAAGTTTGCAAAGATATTCTTTCATGCTTTTCTCTAAAAGCCTACCTTTTTTTCCCCAATTTTTCACATTCAAATCCATAATCCATCTGGAATTTATTTTGTATATGGTGTGAAATAGTCGTCTAGACATAGTTTTTGAAAATACATAAAACAGATAGATCCAGGAGTATTTGTTGAAACGACTAAACTTTTCCCATTGCACTGCAATGTTACTTTTTCTATTAAGCATATAGGTCTGTTTATGAGCTCTTTATTCTTGGTCACTCAGTTTTCTATTGCTGCCATTGCAAATTGCCACACCTTTATTGTCTTCAAACAATACCCATCTTTTATTTCACAGTTCTGTAAGTCAGAAGTTGGTATTGTGTGACCCTTATGGATCCTCTCATTAAGTCTACTCAGGCTGAAATCAAAGAGTTGGAAGGGCTAGATTCTTATCTGGAAACTCTGGGGATGAGTCTGCTTTCAAGGTCTTCAGGTTGTTGGTTGGATACAATTCCTTATGGTTGTAGGATTAAAGTTCCCACTTCCTTGCTGACTGTGGGTTGGAGTTCAGTTTTTGTCCCAGAGGCCCTGGATTCCTTCTCATGCCTTCCCTGTGGCCTTCATCCAGCCACCCCAAGTGCAGTTTGTCTCATACAGAGCATCACTCCTACTTCCACTTCGGCTGCATGTCTCTGACTGACGCTTCTGCCTACTGCTCTTCCTTTCAGGGGCTCATGTGCTTACTTTGGGTTCACCTGAATAACATACAATAACCTCTCTATTAAAATTTGCAACTGAAGGTGGATAGTAACTATACTTATGTCAGCAAAGTTCTTTCATGGTAGTATCTAGATGAGTTTTGATGAAATAAAAGTGGTAAGAATCTCGGGGAGGGTGGCAACTTTAGAACTCTACCTCCCACTCTTTGTCTGTACTTGCATTATTACCACACTGTCTTAGTTCATATTATAGTTTTATAGTAGTTTTTGATATCTGCTAGTTTAAACTGTTCAGCTCTGTTTTTCTTTAAGATTATCTTGGCTAACATACATGTAATTGGAATATCAGAAGAGAAGA
>NW_022444366.1:0-3252 GCF_009761245.1 Sapajus apella
TTTAAAGAGGAAGAGTAGCATACCAAATGATACACTGTGTGTTTTTTTCCTTGTGGATGTTTCATAGAAATGTTATGGATTTTGTCAGCCTAATTTCTTGAAGGTACAGAATAACTTTTTTAATTAAAAGGGAGCACTAAAGAATTGGCTAGTTCAAACACCATCTCTCCCAAAGTCTGGGCCACAATAACATAATATTTAAATGTCAGATCATAACATTTTTTTACCAACTCATATGTTATATATACACTGTGATATGGTGAATAGCTGCTGAATTTATTTGCTTCCTGTAAAACAATAAAAACACATCTCTTATAAGTTAACTTACAATGAAATAATTAGTACCATATTTACTACTAATAGCAAGATTGGTCAGTGATGAATCAAGGAAAGTATTTAAGTATCTCAATAATTGACTTCCTAAAGGCAAATATTATAATCTGTAAACACACCCCAGGCTTGCATCAATTAAAATATGTGTGTTTAATACAAACCATTTTTTTTTTTTTTTTAAGACAGAGTCTCACTCCGTCACCAGACACCAGGCTGGAGTGCAGTGGCGCTACCTCGGCTCACTGCAACCTCCGCCTCCTGGGTTCAAGCAATTCTGCCTCAGCCTCCCGAGTAGCTGGGACTACAGCTGCACGCCACTGCGCCCAGCTAATTTTTTTGTATTTTTAGTAGAGATGGGGTTTCACCATGTTGGCCAGCATGGTCTCGATCTCTTGATCTCGTGATCCGCCCGCCTCCGCCTCCCAAAGTGCTGGGATGACAGGCATGAGCCACCACACCTAGCCCATATCATTTAAAAAATATTTGGAGAGACCTAACAGGCTTGTCTTTATGAATACAGGAGACATGAAAATGCTTTTAAGAATGTGGAAAAAAAAAAAAAAGACAAGACAATGTTGTGTTTGGGTGAAAACAATTTAAGAAGACAGAATTGTTAGAGGCAAATAAATATTACACAATATTATACAGGAGAAAACATGAAATTGTAAAGTCACTGAAATTTCATGGATAAATGACTGACAAGCAGTGAACTGAAGACTGGAAAGTCTGAGTGGTGAGGGGTGAAGTAGTTGATTCAAAATCTCACAAAGGAGAGAAAAAAAAGGCTCAGAAAGGCATAAGAAAAACCAAGACAATACATAGAAGGAAAAACTTTTCAAACTGTGAATTGCTGGTTTATGATCTTAGATCATTTTTAAGATGCTCATATTTTTGTTATTAATATTAAAAAAAACACTTTATATAGTGGTGTGTTGAAGACACTGGGATTCTGGAATTAGCCCACATAGGTTAAAATCTAGGCTTCAGGACTTACTACCAAAAACTTTGTGTGGTCACTTGACTTTTCTTTGTTGTAGTTTTCCCGCAAACAAAATGCAGATAATATTAGTAATCCTCACCATCATCCCCCATATAACTCTGCCTAACTTCCTACCTCAGAGGTAGGAGATTGATGATTTTCTGTCTGAAAGGAGTAGCCCATGAGAAAAGACTTGCAGACACTATGTCAACTGTAAATCCCCAAATGTATTTACTGTATTTAGAATCGAGCTCAATCTTTTATTATTGCAATATTGCTATTGGCATGGTTTTGAATAAAGTCTTTCTTGCCATTTTGGTAATTGTCAGAATGTGTTTTCTTTCAAACATAAAATTAAAAAACAAAAAAGTATCAGCATAAACATTTTATAATTATGGAAGTAAGTAGAGGAAAAATTAATTAGGAAAATTGGAAGAGGTTTTATCTGATGAAAAGAAATCATGGAAGTGAGATAAGACAACAGTTTTTAATTATAAACCAGCGATGTTATAGAACTACTTGACATTTTATAGACTATGTACTCATGCTACTTTGAAGAAAATTAAAACTAAAAAAAAAATACTATCAACAACAGAAGAAAATGAATCATGACATTTTCGGTTTTGTACTATAACATTTGTCATGACTTTTTACTATAACGTTTGTCGTTTGTTTAATGACGTTATTTTTTTAATGATTGAATATATAATAAGAGATGAATATCCAAATACATTGATTAATTTTGCATGATAATATGGGGAAAATGCTGATTGATTTTGAATGATAGTGAGGACAGTGAATTCAAAAACAATTCCTACATTTCTAGTTAACCTGTTGGTCCTATAACAGTTTGACAATTCTAATACTGGAGGGAGAGAGAGAAACATCTTTTAGAATGCAGTGCCAACAAATGAAACAGAAATTATGTTTAAGAGAGTCCATGAAAATTTACCTTTGTAGACATGAGTATTGATGCCAACTCGTACTTCAGTCTAGGGTAGGGATATGAGATAAGGGAGCTATCCTGTGTGGTGGTAGCACCATCAGCCATTGAGACTTCTCCCTCTCCTTTCAAATCCCTCTAATGTTTAGGTCACTTTTTTGGATCAGAATTAGAGTCACCTTTTTTGAGTCAGAGTTAGTAGTTTATTTAGAATAGATTCTTAAATAATCACAAATAATATACTAAGATAGACTTATCCAATTTTTAGTGTACCGTGCTCTGCTTGAAGCAATTTCAAGTCTTTAGAAGAACACCTCAAAATCTTTTCCAGATCCCAATTTGCTGATCCTTTTAGAAATGAAATAACATAATTATTTCAGAATAATTTGTTCTTCAAGTATAGATTACATATCCGTTAAACTGAACTCGATTTTTACTGTTTACATATATATAGCTTTTAAACATACAACCTTAGATGTGGAGTACAAAATAAAAAGAATATTAATTCTAATCACAAAATATCTGCTTTTATAAGACTATTTTTTGTAGGAGTGACTATAAGTCACTTTTTTAAAGTTTGTGAGGTTGGACAACATTTTCCTTAAGATTATTTTATTCTATTCGTCATCTTTATTTGTTGTACATGAGAGAGTGAAAAGAAGCAAACATTTTTCAGATAATTTGGACATAAATTTTGTCCTTAACAATATAAATTATTTGTGCTGTTTAAGTAAACAACCCCAGTCTACTGAGATATTTATTCTTTCTTCCTTGCTTATGACGATACAACCAATGCTTAAGTGATGCTTCATTTTTATTAGAGTACCCAAAATATTTGTTAACTATATTCAAGAAAAGAATAAATACGAGGTGATGAGGGGACAGAAATATGAGAATTACTTTCCACCATTATCTCTATTACAGGTTGAGCATTCCTAATCAAAAAATCCATAATGTGTATTAAAACATTTCATGCATCCCACAAATATACACACCT
>NW_022444367.1:0-3252 GCF_009761245.1 Sapajus apella
CTCAGAGTCACCCGTCGGGGGGACTGGGGCGGCCTCAGAGTCACCCGTGGGGGGGACAGGCGTGGCCTCAGGGTCCCCTGTGGGGGGTACGGGGGTGGCCCCCTGATCAGTCACCGTGGGCAGCGCCAGATAGCTAAGAGTCCAGTAGCGCAGGAAGTTGGTTCTCAGGCCCCGCTTCATGGAGTTGCTGTCTATCTTCTTGGTGATCTCCAGGTAACTACCGTTTTCGGTGGTGTAGGGTTCCCAGTGTGTGGGCACAGCTGAGTTGCCCATATTGGGGTCCCTGCAGAGTGAGAAGAGGCTGTTCAGGGCTGGAGACTTTCAGGGGGCTGAAGCTCTGCTCTGTACCCACACGCTTGAGCCATCCCCTCCCCGAGCTGGCCCTGGGCACCGTGGCTCCTCGCTTCATACTGGGCACCGGCTGTGCACAGAGCTTGGGGCTCTGCCAGTAGCTCTTATCCTCGGAAACACACATAGATTCCCATGCTGGGGGAGGTTAAGTGGCTCGCCCAAAGTCCCTCCCCTGGCTAGTGAGGGAACAGGGCCTGCTGGCAGGAGGCCCTTACGTCTAAGGTCCTCCCCTCTGCGCTCAACCCACGCCTTACCCTGTTTTGGCAAAGTTGGTCCAGTAGGCGATCATGTTCTTAGAGACTGTCCTGTCTTGGGGCCGGTAGCCCAGGGGGGTGGCGAAGGGCTTCCCGAAGACGTACTGGATGTCATCTGCATGGTCCGCCCCCACCCATTTGGGGTAAGTGGGCATCCGAGAGGGATGGGAAAACAGGTAGGTGTAGGTCTTGGCACTCCTGGAGGGGAGAGACCACCCAAGTAGGCAGGGTGCCCACCAGGGACCAGCCAGCCCAGAGACCAGCCCTAAAGGGAGGTCCCGGGCAGCGGGCAGAGAAGGGGCTGGGGAATTCACATGAAGAGACTGGGCTTCTTATACCCAGGGAAGGGAAAGCTGTGGACCAAATTCATGGATTCATGGGTTCTACGATTTCAACTGAATTCATATTTCAGCTTTATAAAACACTGTGAGGCACCTTCCTTCTATAATTCAGTATCAAGAAATAGTTTTCTCTCCAAGTGAATATGCATTCTTCAATTGGATTGGACAAGGCATGGGCCCTCAACTGTTTCCCTTTTTGCCTTGACTGAAAGGAGGCTCACAGCTCAGTGGATTGCTTAGTTGCTGCAACGCTTTCATCCTAGACTTCTTGGCATACTTTTATCTTCCCGTCTTTTTAGCATTTCTTATTTTTCATTTTTATTATTATTTTCTTTTACTTATTTATTTGAGACAGAGTCTTGCTCTGTTGCCCATGCTGGAGTGCAGTGGAGCAATCTTAGCTCACTGCAACCTCCACCTTTTGGGTTCAAGTGATTCTCCTGCCTCAGCTTCCCGAGTAGCTGGGTTTACAGGTGCGCACCACGTCTGGCTAATTTTTGTATTTTTGGTAGAGACAGGGTTTTGCCATGTTGCCCAGAGTGGTCTCAAACTCCTGACCTCAAGTGATCCTCCTGCCTCAACCTCCCAAAGTGCTGGGATTACAGGCATGAGCCTCTGTACCCAGCCTTATTTTTTATTTTAATAAGCTATTCTTACATAAAGGTCTTTAATGTGGCCGTGGGCTGAAAATATTTTGTAAATTGGCAAAGTTGAGGCCTGTTGGAAATACATGCTTGGTGCCGTAAAGAAAAATCGGCACAGAGACAAAGGATCTCTCAGCAATGCGATTTTTACTTCCTGGACTGCAGGAAGGGTACTCTCCTTAGCCATTATGTCACAAGAATATCCTTCCTGCAATCCAGGAAGTAAAAATTGCATTGCTGAAAGATCCTTTGTCTCAGTGCTGATTTTTCCTTGAAGCACTGAGCATCTATTTTCAACCTCTGTTTCCAACAAGGCCTCTAAGAGTCATAGAATAGAAAAACCCTTGTCCGGTGTTCTCTCAGTCTACACAGTGTGGGGGATAACAGGCAGCTCAATAACTCTCCAGTGACAAGGACTATGGGGTGCGGGGCTGAGCAGAGCAGAGGATGCTGGGGTTTGTAAACTCCCTAGGGGCTGGGAGGAAAACAGAGGCCCTCAAGTCTTGCCAGGCTCAGCAAAGTGGATCAGGAAGGCACAGGAGGGGACTCCAGCACCACCTTCCCAGACAACCCAGATGCCTGTGAGCTATCTACAGAGAGGCCTCGGCTGGAAATGCAGCACCCAAGAGGGACCCCCAGGACCCATCCCCTTCCCAGATCCTCACTTGGCGTTGGCTCTGTGCTGGGCCAGGGCAATCTCGGTGGGCACCAGGAAGAGGATGTCAGTCTCAAAGTCCACCACAGTCTTCTTCTTGTTCTCCTGGGATGGGTCCTGAGCCCAGGACTCGGTGTAGACGTCAAAGGTTGTCTTGGCGCCTCTGAGCCCCTTGGTGATGGTGAGCCCACTGACCAGCCTGAAGAAGTCCTCCCTGCGGGGAACAAGTAGGCACTGATGCTCTCCCTGTGCCAACAGGAGGGTATCTGCACACCCAACCATACTGGTGCTAACTTTCTCACTCCCAATCCTCCACTCAATGCCTTACTTCTCCAGGCTGGCCCAACTCCAGCCCGGGTTGCCCCTGGGTCTGGTGCCATTGCTTCTTACTCTGTGACTTCCTGCTTGTCCTTGTTGATGGCAGGCATGTCAATGCTGGCGAAGATGTGGCCGTCCATGTTGTTGGTGCCTGCCATGTAGTCGATGTCGGCGGCGTTGGCGTATAGGTTGACGGGGTCATCGGGGATGAAGTCTCCATCAATTACAGGGAGGAAGCCCAGGTAGTGCAGCATGGGGTCTGGGTGGGAGAGCCAGCAGGTTCTAGTACCTTCCAGTGTCCCCCTGAGCCACCCCTTGCCTCTCAGGGCTGGAGTTGGCCATGTTCTTCCTTCTCTGATCTATGGACTTGGGACAGGGAGGATTCTGCACCATCGGGGACATCCTGTGCTCTGTAGGATGTTTAGGGCATCAAGAGCATCGACCCACGAGGTGCCAGGAGCACCCCTCCCCAACAGGGACAATCACAAACGTCTCCAGGCCTTGCCACACGTCCCAGGCTGAGAGCCACTGTCTAGGGCCAGATCTGTCTCCTTCAGCGGCAGCCCCTCCCTCTCCTCTCTCTCTCTTTGCTGGGCCTGAATCAGGAAGGAGGAAAACTTAGAAGCCACTGAGGGGACTGATGGAGAAGGAGCTCCCTCTCGCAGGGCTGGGTTCCAGTCCATTAGCCA
>NW_022444368.1:0-3252 GCF_009761245.1 Sapajus apella
CTCAGAGTCACCCGTCGGGGGGACTGGGGCGGCCTCAGAGTCACCCGTGGGGGGGACAGGCGTGGCCTCAGGGTCCCCTGTGGGGGGTACGGGGGTGGCCCCCTGATCAGTCACCGTGGGCAGCGCCAGATAGCTAAGAGTCCAGTAGCGCAGGAAGTTGGTTCTCAGGCCCCGCTTCATGGAGTTGCTGTCTATCTTCTTGGTGATCTCCAGGTAACTACCGTTTTCGGTGGTGTAGGGTTCCCAGTGTGTGGGCACAGCTGAGTTGCCCATATTGGGGTCCCTGCAGAGTGAGAAGAGGCTGTTCAGGGCTGGAGACTTTCAGGGGGCTGAAGCTCTGCTCTGTACCCACACGCTTGAGCCATCCCCTCCCCGAGCTGGCCCTGGGCACCGTGGCTCCTCGCTTCATACTGGGCACCGGCTGTGCACAGAGCTTGGGGCTCTGCCAGTAGCTCTTATCCTCGGAAACACACATAGATTCCCATGCTGGGGGAGGTTAAGTGGCTCGCCCAAAGTCCCTCCCCTGGCTAGTGAGGGAACAGGGCCTGCTGGCAGGAGGCCCTTACGTCTAAGGTCCTCCCCTCTGCGCTCAACCCACGCCTTACCCTGTTTTGGCAAAGTTGGTCCAGTAGGCGATCATGTTCTTAGAGACTGTCCTGTCTTGGGGCCGGTAGCCCAGGGGGGTGGCGAAGGGCTTCCCGAAGACGTACTGGATGTCATCTGCATGGTCCGCCCCCACCCATTTGGGGTAAGTGGGCATCCGAGAGGGATGGGAAAACAGGTAGGTGTAGGTCTTGGCACTCCTGGAGGGGAGAGACCACCCAAGTAGGCAGGGTGCCCACCAGGGACCAGCCAGCCCAGAGACCAGCCCTAAAGGGAGGTCCCGGGCAGCGGGCAGAGAAGGGGCTGGGGAATTCACATGAAGAGACTGGGCTTCTTATACCCAGGGAAGGGAAAGCTGTGGACCAAATTCATGGATTCATGGGTTCTACGATTTCAACTGAATTCATATTTCAGCTTTATAAAACACTGTGAGGCACCTTCCTTCTATAATTCAGTATCAAGAAATAGTTTTCTCTCCAAGTGAATATGCATTCTTCAATTGGATTGGACAAGGCATGGGCCCTCAACTGTTTCCCTTTTTGCCTTGACTGAAAGGAGGCTCACAGCTCAGTGGATTGCTTAGTTGCTGCAACGCTTTCATCCTAGACTTCTTGGCATACTTTTATCTTCCCGTCTTTTTAGCATTTCTTATTTTTCATTTTTATTATTATTTTCTTTTACTTATTTATTTGAGACAGAGTCTTGCTCTGTTGCCCATGCTGGAGTGCAGTGGAGCAATCTTAGCTCACTGCAACCTCCACCTTTTGGGTTCAAGTGATTCTCCTGCCTCAGCTTCCCGAGTAGCTGGGTTTACAGGTGCGCACCACGTCTGGCTAATTTTTGTATTTTTGGTAGAGACAGGGTTTTGCCATGTTGCCCAGAGTGGTCTCAAACTCCTGACCTCAAGTGATCCTCCTGCCTCAACCTCCCAAAGTGCTGGGATTACAGGCATGAGCCTCTGTACCCAGCCTTATTTTTTATTTTAATAAGCTATTCTTACATAAAGGTCTTTAATGTGGCCGTGGGCTGAAAATATTTTGTAAATTGGCAAAGTTGAGGCCTGTTGGAAATACATGCTTGGTGCCGTAAAGAAAAATCGGCACAGAGACAAAGGATCTCTCAGCAATGCGATTTTTACTTCCTGGACTGCAGGAAGGGTACTCTCCTTAGCCATTATGTCACAAGAATATCCTTCCTGCAATCCAGGAAGTAAAAATTGCATTGCTGAAAGATCCTTTGTCTCAGTGCTGATTTTTCCTTGAAGCACTGAGCATCTATTTTCAACCTCTGTTTCCAACAAGGCCTCTAAGAGTCATAGAATAGAAAAACCCTTGTCCGGTGTTCTCTCAGTCTACACAGTGTGGGGGATAACAGGCAGCTCAATAACTCTCCAGTGACAAGGACTATGGGGTGCGGGGCTGAGCAGAGCAGAGGATGCTGGGGTTTGTAAACTCCCTAGGGGCTGGGAGGAAAACAGAGGCCCTCAAGTCTTGCCAGGCTCAGCAAAGTGGATCAGGAAGGCACAGGAGGGGACTCCAGCACCACCTTCCCAGACAACCCAGATGCCTGTGAGCTATCTACAGAGAGGCCTCGGCTGGAAATGCAGCACCCAAGAGGGACCCCCAGGACCCATCCCCTTCCCAGATCCTCACTTGGCGTTGGCTCTGTGCTGGGCCAGGGCAATCTCGGTGGGCACCAGGAAGAGGATGTCAGTCTCAAAGTCCACCACAGTCTTCTTCTTGTTCTCCTGGGATGGGTCCTGAGCCCAGGACTCGGTGTAGACGTCAAAGGTTGTCTTGGCGCCTCTGAGCCCCTTGGTGATGGTGAGCCCACTGACCAGCCTGAAGAAGTCCTCCCTGCGGGGAACAAGTAGGCACTGATGCTCTCCCTGTGCCAACAGGAGGGTATCTGCACACCCAACCATACTGGTGCTAACTTTCTCACTCCCAATCCTCCACTCAATGCCTTACTTCTCCAGGCTGGCCCAACTCCAGCCCGGGTTGCCCCTGGGTCTGGTGCCATTGCTTCTTACTCTGTGACTTCCTGCTTGTCCTTGTTGATGGCAGGCATGTCAATGCTGGCGAAGATGTGGCCGTCCATGTTGTTGGTGCCTGCCATGTAGTCGATGTCGGCGGCGTTGGCGTATAGGTTGACGGGGTCATCGGGGATGAAGTCTCCATCAATTACAGGGAGGAAGCCCAGGTAGTGCAGCATGGGGTCTGGGTGGGAGAGCCAGCAGGTTCTAGTACCTTCCAGTGTCCCCCTGAGCCACCCCTTGCCTCTCAGGGCTGGAGTTGGCCATGTTCTTCCTTCTCTGATCTATGGACTTGGGACAGGGAGGATTCTGCACCATCGGGGACATCCTGTGCTCTGTAGGATGTTTAGGGCATCAAGAGCATCGACCCACGAGGTGCCAGGAGCACCCCTCCCCAACAGGGACAATCACAAACGTCTCCAGGCCTTGCCACACGTCCCAGGCTGAGAGCCACTGTCTAGGGCCAGATCTGTCTCCTTCAGCGGCAGCCCCTCCCTCTCCTCTCTCTCTCTTTGCTGGGCCTGAATCAGGAAGGAGGAAAACTTAGAAGCCACTGAGGGGACTGATGGAGAAGGAGCTCCCTCTCGCAGGGCTGGGTTCCAGTCCATTAGCCA
>NW_022444369.1:0-3252 GCF_009761245.1 Sapajus apella
GCTACCCGCCCTCTGCTGAGGGCTTGGGCTCAGACCCCTAGCCAGAGAGACCACAACACCCAAGGGGGTGGGCCTGGGTGCTACTACCCTCCCTCTGGCAGGGGCCGTGGGCACAGCCCCCTAGCCAGAGGTCCACAGCACCCAAGGGTGGGGCAGGGTGCTTCAACCAGCCCTCTTTCGGGGGCCATAGGCTCACCCCCCTAGCCAGGGGGTCCACAGAATCCAAGGGGGAGGGGCTGGGGTGCTGCTACCAGCCCTCTGATGGGGGCCATGGGCAAAGTCCCCTAGCCAGAGGGTTCCTAGCACTCAAGGGGTGGGTGGGGCACTGCTACCCTTTCTTTGGTGGGGGCCATGGACACCACACAGAGGATCCGCTGAACTCAAGGGGGGGTCCGGGGTGCTGCTACCTGCCCCCTGGCCAGGGCCACGTGCTCAGCCCCCTAGCTAGAGGGTCCACAGCACCCAAGGGGGAACTGGGAGGCTGCTAACATGCCCTCTGGCGGCGGGCATGGGCACAGCCCCCCAGCCAGAGGGTCCGCAGCAGCCAGGGGTGCTGGGGTGTGGCTCCTCGCCCTCTGGTGGGGAGGCTGGGGAACACAGCCCCCCTGCCAGAGTCCGTAGCTGCCAGAGGGGACAGCAGGGTGCTGCTACCCAGCCTCTGGTGGGGGTCGTGGGCTCAGCCCCCTAGCCAGAGGGTCTGCAGCACCCAAGCAGGGGGACCAGACTGCTGCTACCCACTCTCTTGTGGGGGCGGTGGTCTCAGCCCTGTAGCCAGAGGGTCCGCAGCACCAAATGGTGGAGGCCAGAGTGCTGCTACTTGCACTCTGACGGGTGCCATGGGCACAGCTCCGTAGCCACAAGGTCCACAGCAGCCAACTGCGGCGGACAGCGTGTTTCTAAAAGCCTTCTGGCAGGAGCAGTGGGCATAGCCCCCTAGCCAGAGGATCCGCAGCACCCAAGGCAGGGCGGAGTGCTGCTACCCGGCCTCTGGCGGGAGCCATGGGCTCAGCCCCCTAGGCAGAGGGTCCTAAGCAACCAATGGTGGGGGCCGCGGTGCTGGTACCCGCCCTCTAGCGTGGGCCTTGGGCACAGCCTCATATTCAGAGTGTCTGCAGCACCCAAGGGGGGTACCGGGGTGCTGCTGCCAGCACTCTGGTGGGGGCCGTGTACTCAGTCCCTAACCTGAGGGTTTGTAGCAGCCAGGGGTGGACGGGGTACTGCTACTCCTTCTCTGGCAGGGCACATGGGCACAGCCCCCTAGCCAGACTGTTTGTAGCAGTGAGGGGGGGGCTGGGGTGCCACTACCCACCCTCTGGCAGGGGCCATGAGGCACAACCCCCTAACCAGAGGGTTCGTAGTAGCCAGGAGGGACCAGGGAGCTGCTATCCACCCACTGAGAGGGGCCGTGGGCTCAGCCCCCTAGCCAGAAGGCCCGAACCACCCAAGTGGGGGTCCTGGGTGCTACTACCCATCCTCTTGGCAGGGACCGTGTTCTCAGCCCCCTAGCCAGAGGGTCCTGCTACCCACCCTCTGGCAGGGGCTGTCAGCTCAGCCCCATAGCCAGAAGGTTCACAGCACCGGAGGGGGGTGCAGGGGTGCTGCTATCCACTCTGGCGGGAGTCGTGGGCTCAGCCCCCTAGCCAGAGGATCTGCAGCACCCAAGGGAGGGCGCCCGGGTGCTGCTGCACACCCTCTGATGGAGGTCGTTGAATCAGCCCTCTAGCCAGAGAATACGCAGCACCCAAGGGGGGGCAGGGTGCTGCTACCCGCTCTGTGGCAGGGGCTGTGGGCTCAGCGCCCTAGCCAGAGGGTCTGCAGCACCCAAGGGAAGGGGCCGGGGTGCTGCTACTCACCCTCTCATGGGGGCCGTGGACTCAGCCCCCTGGTCAGAGGGTATGCAGCACCCAAGGGGGAAGCCGGGGTTCTGCTACTCGCCTTCTGGCAGGGGACATGGGCACAGCCCCCCCGCCAGACTGTTCATAGCAGCCATAGGGGGCCAGGGTGCTTCTACCCGCACTCTAGGGTGCTGTGCCCATGGTCCCAGCCAGAGAGTTCGTAGCAGTCAGGGGGGTCCGGGGTGCTGCTACCCGCCCACTACTGGGGTTCGTGGGCTCAGCCCCCTAGCCAGAGGGTTCGCAGCACCCAAGTGTGGGGGGCTGGGTTTCTGCTAACTGCCCTCTGGCGGGAGCGGTGGGCTCAGCCCTTTAGCCAGGTCTGCAGCACCAAAGTGGGGGGACCTGTATGCTACTACCCATCCTCTGGCAGAGACCGTGGGCTAAGGTCTCTAGTCAGAGGGTCTGCAGAACCCAAGGGGGGTGCCAGGGTCCTACTGCTGGCCCTCTGACGGGGCCTGTGGGCACAGACCCCTAGGCAGAGGGTCCGCCGCACAAAAGGGGTGTGGCCGGGGTGCTGCTATCCGCCCTCTGGCAGGCACCGTGGGCTCAGCCCTGTAGCCAGAGGGTCTGCAGCACCGAAGGGTGGAGGCCGGAGTGCTGCTACTCGCACTCTGACGGGTGCCATGGGCACAGCTCCATAGCCAGAAGGTCCACAGCACCCAACTGCGGGGGCCAGGGTGTTTCTAAGAGCCTTCTGGCGGGAGCAGTGGGCACAGTCCCCTAGCCAGAGGGTCCGCAGCACCCAAGGGGGGAGACAGGGTGCTGCTACCCACCCTCTGGTGTGGGCAGGGGTAGGGACGTGGGCATGGGCTCAGCCCCCTAGGCAGAGGGTCCACAGCATCCAAGGTGGGCATCCGGGGTGCTGCTACCCACCCTTTTGTGGGATCCATAGGCTCAGCCCCCAAGAAAGAAGGTCCGCAGCACACAAGGGGAGGCCGGGGTGCTGCTACCCGCCCACTGGCGGAGTCTGTGGGCTCAGCCCCCTAGGAAGAGGGTCTGCAGCACCCAAATGGGGGGCCAGGATGCTGCTACCCACCCTCCAGTGGGGGCTGTGGGCTCAGCCCTTTAGCCAGAGGGTCCACAGCACCCAAGTAGGGGAGCCTGGGTGCTACTACCCGTCCTCTGGAGGTGACCGTGGGCACAGCCCCCTATCCAGAGGGTCCGCAGAACCCAAGGGGAGAGACCGGGGTTCTGCTACCCACCGTCTGGCAGGGGCCTTCGGCTCAGCCCCATAGTCAGAGAGTCTGCAGCACCCGAGGGTGGGGCCGGGGTGTTGCTACCCGCTCTCTGGTGGGGACTGTAGGTTCAGTCCCCTAGCCAGAGTGTCTGCAGAACCCAGAAGGGGCAGCCGTGGGCT